>NC_085009.1:16360542-16403042 GCF_963854185.1 Sardina pilchardus | reverse complement strand
GCACATGGTGTTAGTAAGGATGTAGTATGTAGCTGATCACATAGGTCAAACATATTTCATTATGTGGAGGTGACCAATTTCAGGTTAACAAAGGAATGAAGAGACGTTACACACAATAATTACAAAAACAGGTTCTTTATTTCACTCTTTTTTTACAAAAATAATTTTATTTTTGTGACTTATCTCTTGAGATTTTTTGCCAAAAAATCTCCCACTGCATCTCAATACTGAAAATAAATATATGGTTTGCCTACCTGGTTAAATGCCAAAACAACAAATGAATTACATCTCATACATAATTGTGTTGCCAGGATGACAATTAAGAAAAAACACCATGGCCTAAAATGCCACAGCACAGCCATAAATAAGGGGACTCTGGGATTTGCACTCTGGTTCAGAGTACAGGTATAGACATATATAGCAGACTCTCTGTCTACCTACACACACACACACACACATACACACACACACACACACACACACACACACACACACACACACACAGATGACGTCTCCAGGATAACAGTGTACTTCTGGGGTAATACACACTCTTAATCATTTCATTCACATACACACACACACACACACACACCCATCAGACCAACGGCTTGTTTGGTCACACGTTTCAGGTTACTGGTTCACTCTCAACACACCTGTACTCACACACTCACACACACTTATCAGGTCGCTCATTGCAAATTGAAACACACTCCCTCGCACGCTCGCGCACACACACACACACACACACACACACTTCAACTCACACAATTCACTCTGACTCTCACGCGCGTTCTAAGCCACCATCTGCGGCATCTGGATCTGCAAGTTCCTCTTGTAGCACTCGAGGCTGCACAGCGGCACGCCCGTCCTGGAGCACGCGTACCTCTTGGGGTTCGGACACCCGTCCACCCCGCAGCTGGGCCTCGGTGGCGGCGCCGGCCTCGGGGGTGCGGGCTCGGGCGCCGGCACGCCGGCGGGGAACGAGATGCTGGCGCCGTGGCCGGCCGAGCTGCGGTAGCGCACGGTGGGCACCTGGGCGTGGACACCGTGGTGCTTGCCGCGGCGCTCGCGGTCGCAGCGGACGCCGCTGCGCACCTTGGCCTTGTTGCTGGTCTTGGTCAGCCGCTCGATGGTCTGGTTCTTGCTCTCCTCCGCCTTGCGGGCGGCCTGCAGGCGGCGCTGGCGAGCGCGCTCCTCGCGCTTGCGCAGCATCTCCGCCGTGGGCTCCTTCACCTGCAGGCCGATGGGCAGCTCCAGCAGGGGCTGGCTCTGTTGCTTGTGCAGCAGCGCTTTCTGAAAGGACACACACGTGTAAACATTATACACACACGTAAAGACTAAGCATTATGATGCAGACAGCTGCTTGAGTGTGGAATGTGGATACACAAACACAAACAATATATTTACATTTGGTGCACATTGCACTATGTCTGAAAACATTTGTACAAGCTCAATGACACATGACAGACAAGAGACAAAGTCTGCACGAAACAATTCAGGTGCTCAAGAAAAGAAAAAAAACCCCACTAAAAACATAAATAAACATAAAACCTAGCACTGCTAATTTTTAAGGGAGTAGTTGTGTTCAAGGTGTTATGTTGTCTTCTGCTGATTATACCGTTTGGTAACAAAGCAAAAGTGTAGGAAAAGTTGTTTAGAATCCCAAGTGGGATCTGCCTCGGTGTGACGGCTACCTACCTGTCGGGCTGTGAGCAGCGACTCGTCGATCTCCTTCTTGAGCTCTCCGTTGTCATCCAGCTCCCCTTTCTCCAGAGCATCCAGCCAGCGCTCCTCTTCGTCCACGGGCCCAAGCAGGGAGCTCGCGTCCAGTTCGCCTAGAGATGAAGGCTCCAGGTTACTGTCCTCATCTGGGGATGAGGAGACAACAAGGGATAAACATAAAAAAAATAAAAAAATAAATACTCTGTCAGGTTCTTTGTAAAGAGGCTAGAGGGGGTTTACACACTAAAAAAGGTGACTAAACAGTGTGTGTACGATCCATAGTCTCTTCCTCACAGTTTTTTTGTTCTAACACACCTGGACTAGAAAATGTGTTATCTGCAACAATGTCTCTTTGCCCTCTGAGGTTCTTTGTACGAAAAAAGAGTCAAAGCTAAAATGAACATTGAGAATTAGGAGACAAGGCACACAGAGTGCAGGACTCACTGTCATACTGTACACACACATAAACACACATACAAAGACACACACCTAACCAGGCTCTGTACTGCTCAATGGGGACTCCCTCTGAAGGTTCATCATCGTCGTCTTCGTCGTCATCATCATCATCGTCATCATCGTCGTCTCCGTCATCATCAACAATCATCAGAGGAGAAGGAGAACGAGGGGCTTCCGATACCACACTGAAGGTTGGCACACTAACCACATCAAAACACATACATGCACACACAAATACATTACAAATTATGAAATGAGTCATGGCCAAAATCCAGATAGACACAAGTGGACACACATAGGTCATTCCGTGTGAAGTCATCACGCTTTTGGACCACATTGCCATGGATTTGACTGAAACTTGGAATGCTGATTTGGGTCAGTGTTATGGGATATTTGGGCCAATGAAGTTTCAATCTCTACATTGAGCTGGAAAAATGGTCGCTTCAAGCGTTTGTTATACCATGTGCTGCTGTGTTTACATAGCCATGTGTTTCTAGTCCTTGTGTCTCTGTCTCCGCCCCTCTCCTGAATCTGATTATTGACCCGCTCATTGCTTCACCTATTCCTCATTGTGTTTATTCATATAAGATTCAGGCATGTTGTGGTATCACCCATCTATTTTCCATTCAAACGTCTTTTGGAATGGGACAGGACAACAAGGACAAACAATGTTTTAGTCTTTGGAACCATTTCAAAATAAATTGTAGGGGTAGAGTATTGTTGTGTATGGTGTTTTGGGAGGCTTTCCTTATAGCTCACCTTTTAGTGCCAAGTGTTTGTCCTCCCAGCTTAATCTTCAGCTTGAGTTGTGGGGGTTTGATGATTATGGGCAGACCAGAGTCCGATTCGTCAGGTGAGTAGCTCTCCTCACGGTGATGCTTCTTCTTGTGCTTCTTGTGCTTCTTGTGCTTCTTCCGATGGGCATTATATACCCCAACCTCATCCCGGTCTCCTGTGGGGGGTGGGTGGGGAAGGGTGGACAGTCAAAAGTTTAAAAAGTAAAATTCACACGACTCAATCTGTAACAGAAGAACTGTTCAAGACACTGTTTTGTCTTGACATTTCGCTCAAGGTTGCCTGGCTAGTCGAGGAATTGCAAACAGGTTTGGGTTGGTGAATACAAAACTGGCCAAAGTCTTTGCCCTGCAGGCTGCAGCAGTGCAATCAGTGAGAGTTTGGGTGTATCTGGTCAAAAAACTTAAACATTTGGTGGTAAGTACACAAACTCTTTCCAGCTTTCAGTGTCAATGTAGTTGTTGTTGGTTTACAGGAACCACACAAAGAGTGTGTATGACACAAACACACAGTGATATCGTAGATAATTTACATAACAAGAATATATTGTAGCAAAGATGCACTTGCATCAATAACACCTCCATTCGTCTGACGCTTCTGTCAGAACCAACTGCATTTAACGTAAACTTCATTAAAGTAAACACTTACCTATAAGGTACCGTGGATGGATCATCATGTCTTTCCTCTTCCCCATTAGCAGCTGTGGGTAAAAGTTAAGTTATGAGTGAGGAAAGGAACACGGAGGCAAACTGATCGATTAGACCCAGCTGTGTGGCATTCAATAGCAAGCTACCTAACCAGCCAGCTCCGCGTCTGCATTTCATCCTATTCATACATATTTAGCCACTAGACGTTCATTTCAAAGACTCCGTTGTTTTGTAAATGATTAAATAGTGACTGGCAAGCTGGCGATAACTGGTCATGGAGTAATATTTCTAGCGAAATCGTAGAATATTGGTAGCAGCTATGACCGTCACTTATTTACTCAATCAGTTAGCTTCTAGCAAGCAACGACATGTCTGCTAGCAAACGTAACTCTAACATCACCATTAACGTTGATGCTATGTCAATTTTGTAGTGAGATCATGACATTATACCTGTCACACTTCAACAGTTCATGACTCTGAAAATCAATACAGTACCTCTGTTCATTTACAACTGTTGTACGTGTGTAGCAAAATCGTGAGGTGCTAACTACTACTAGCTAAATGTTCAGCAGCAGCAGCAGCCAAGATTGTTGTGGAAGTGATGTAAATATTGGGCCGTCGCAAGGATTTCTGGGAAACGGTGTCATTTCAGGAGTAATGGCATTTCCTTATCAGTTACTAACACTACAAGACCCAGTGCCAGTAGCATTGCAGCAGGCAGCTGGTATCTATCTAGCGAGGAAGATAAGCAAGGTCAGTGTTTGTGGAATGGACGTTTACTATCTTTCAGTTGCCTGAGTTATTTTAAAACTAATTTACAACGTACAGACTCAAAGTTTCAGAAAATTCCGGGGTTTCACCCACAGAAATATTAGACCTAAACTGAATGAATTGGCTGTTTACCGCTTGCTCTAAATGGGGTCTTCACGTTTCGTTGCACAACTGCCTGCCTGCAGAACTCAACTACCTGGCTGCTAACACGTGTTTACACATGTTTAATCAGAAGAATCAAAAGCTCATTTTGCGTCGTTGTAGGGCTGGCCCTGGGGCTAATCAAGTCAGTTGCAAGACAAAGAGAGTAAGCCACCAATGAGACATTATTACACCTGTTGAAGATCTTGCACACATACAAAGCAAGTAGCCAACGAAAGTGGCCGTGCTACACTACATTCAAGCCACACTTATTTTTGTCATGACATAAATTACTTTTTCTATCTTATTTCTACCTGCCAACTTGAAACCACGAGTTCACATGACTTGTTAGCCGTAGGTTACTACTTCATCATATGGTCGTACTTCAGAGCATTCTAGGCCAAATGAGCAACAACGTCCTCCACTGAGGATGTTTAACTCAGACTGTACAGTCAATGGGTTTACTATACCGGTATTCTTTGTCTCCACAAAGCATTCATAAAGTCCATTAGCATAATGGCCATATTACAACACCATCTTTGGACAGGATATATTTACATTATATACTGGTGTCTTTTGGGTGCAGTTATCATGTGCTTTACATGGTTCCACATACTCTCTTTTTACAATTCTATGAGTATGACATGTGTTTGTTGGTAAGCTACTGGAATGCCTAAAATTTCCCCTGGGATTAATAAATCATCTATCCATTGTCTATCTATCTATATTGTATCTAGATAGACAGACAGACAGACCGACAGTTAGTTTACCAGAGTGCAGATTTCTATGCAGCCTTCTGTTTTTAACCAATGCATTTTCTTCCCAGGAATCATGAACTATGCACGTTTTTTAACGGCTGTCAGCGCAGCTCGGAAACCTTCTCCAATCCGTATGCTAAGTAAGCCAGCCCTCAAAGTTATATTTCAATGTCAACATCCTATTCCAGTATTAATTTGTGAACTTGCACCATCAGACCCTTTCATAAACTTTTCAGTGAAATGTTCTTTTTTCTTCCAAAGCATTTTGTCTGTATTGGTTGTGCTGATTATCGAGAATCATTATTACACACACACACACACACACACACACACACACACACACACACACACACACACATACACACACACACACATTGGCCGCGTTTCCCAGATTCGTTAAGAAGCTCTTAAATGCTAAGATCTTCTTAGGAGCTCTCTCTCTCTCTCTCTCTCTCTCTCTCTCTCTCTCTGCAGCGGAGCTGCAACAGCGTTCTCCACCCTCGCTCATCTCCCTGGCCGGTGGGGCTCCAAACCCCAACACCTTCCCTTTCCAGTCGGCCACCATCCAGGTGAAGAATGGAGAAGCTGTGGTGTTCGATGAGCCCACCATGAAGAGGGCGCTGCAGTATTCTGGATCTTATGGGTAAAGTACCACCATTTTACAACTGAGACTGAGTCACATTTATTTGGGTGTTCCTGATTTGACTCGTGCAGGGCTACCAAGCACGAATCCTCGGGGATCCTCGACACTGGGAAACATCCAGTGTTTGGATCAGCAGCTAGAGCTTGTTGGGTCACACACACACAATCTCCCAAATGAACAACTTCTTTCAGATTAGATTCTTGTTGTTTCCATTAAATTCAGATTGTCTTCATGAAAGCACAACAAACTTGTTATGTTTAGGTAGGTGTCCTGTAAGTGGAGAAAATACTGAAAGGCAAGTGAAAGATTGAAATATATGTGGACCTGATTGTGTTCGGGCTCAATATATAGCCCACAGTGCCCCTGCTGGTTTGCAGACATCAGTGCAACGCCTCTGGGTATGTAAACTGACTGTGTTTGAGCCTCGCAGGATTTGAAGCATTTGCAGATAGCACACACTACTGGATTCTGTTTCACATTGCCCCGGTTAGCGTTCACATGTGAACTACTGTGGTTGCACTTTTGTTAATGATGAAAGATGAAAGGTGATGAGGTGATAAGTTGCATAGTGTGGCGAGAGATAGATGAGTCAAGGACACTGATGAGGATTATGATTGCATAACAGGGGCAATACAAAATGAAAAATTATACTGCCATTGTATTATGGGCTCACTGAAATGATGATATTGTTACACAACAACTATCAAATATCAGAGATGACAGTAATAATGATTTATGTTGATAGGTTATGAGACTGTTGATGATGGTAATGACCATGGTGAGGATTATGTGATGGTGATTACGCTGTATGATGTGGATGGAGGAGGTGATGGTAATGGTGAGATAATTGATAACGACGATAGATACTTTATTGATCCCCAAAGGGAAATTCAAGAATATATTAATAGGGCATTTCAACTACTACGTCATTTACTATGATGATAGCGAAGGTGATTCTGGTGCCGTTGCTAGGGATGATAATGTATGATTGAAGTGAAGTGAATATCAGTTACAAACTTGCAGTACTTGCAAATCATTATAATTATAATTATGCTTATTGCATGGATAGTATTTAATGTATGTATAGTGATTACTGTATTAGTGGGGGTCCAATAGTGAAAGCAGGAAAATTATAATGGAATTCAATAGCTTTTACTGTACTTGATTTTTGGTGTAATAATGTTTCTTATAGCAATGCAAACAAACAAAAAAGAGCATTGTAAAATCAATAAATGCTCATAAAAGATGAATGTGAATAGCTAAGTTGAGAGCTGCTCGTGTGTTCTTTCTTCAGCATCCCAGAGCTGGTCTCGTGGATGAAGGAGCTCCAGAAGAGCCTCCACAACCCCCCTACTGTAGGCTACAGCCCCGAGAGAGGCCAGATGGAGATGTGTGTGACCACTGGCAGCCAGGAGGGCCTGTGCAAGGTACACACATCCACATGCACACTCACACGCACACACACACGCACACACACACAGACACACACACACACACACACACACGAAACCACAAACATGCACACTCACACACACACACACTCACACACACACAACTACAAACATGCACAAACACACACACACACACACACACACACACACACACATACACACACACATGCACACTCACACGAATACACACACACATTTGCACATAGACATGGACGCACACGCACATTGACGCTCGACTCATACAAGGTATATACACACTCACACTCATACACACACAAGCGTGTACGCATTCACGTACATATGTACACACACCCACCCACACACACCAGAAGGTGGAATACTCCATATAATACAGCCATCCCTGCTTACCCATTTAGAGTCAGTCAGTTGCTCTCTCTGACTCACAGACACACAGCATACACACACACACACACACACACACACACATTCACACACCGTTATACACTAAGAGAGAGAGAGAGAGAGAGAGATGGAGACACACTTACTAAGAAAGCGAGAAAGATGTGTGGTTGTACCATAGACTGCAAATGAGGTTTACACTCACACAAGCCTTTTTGCACCCGTTTACACCCACGACTACAACTGGCACGTTGCTCTGAGTCATCCCAACGCCGGCTGTCATATGCCTGGGAAGCTCGATCTCTTTTTCTGTCTAATTCTCCCCTTCTCTCTCTCTCTCTCTCTCTCTCTCTCTCTCTCTCTCTCTCTCTCTCTCTCTCTCTCTCTTTCCTCCCTCTCTTTCTCTCTCTCTCCAAGTCACTGGACTCTCTCTCCGAGACCTTTCCTCTCTTCGCAAGTCTCTTCTAATCAGTCTCCACTCTCGTGTCAGTTGTGTATTGGACACTGACCAGCAGCCCCGGGGCTTACTCGTAATCTGGTGCGAATCCCGCAGGGCCACATCTGGCAGTGGCTGTGGCTCCAGACGTGACTGTTTTCTGGGCAGACGCCATCACACCCGCAGAGCCCAGACTCTCTACTGATGTGTTCACGTCCGTTTCAGTTTAGATGGAGAGGACGCACGCTTCCTCATTATTGTTATGATTTATGTCGTTGTGTCTGCTCTCTTTCACGTTAGCAATTTGATTTCTGTCTCTTGTGCTTGCTAGCGCAGTGAAGTGTTCTCTGTTTTGAAATGTCACCTCTCTTGTTCTTTGGTGTTTGTAATGTCATGGTTCTTTTCTTGGGCGGGTGTTTGCAATGTTATGTGTCTTGTTTTTGAAAGTTGTTTGTAATGTCATGCTTTTTCTTGTCTTTGGAAGGTGTTTGAGATGCTGGTGAATCCGGGAGACAACATTCTGCTGGATGCGCCCACATACTCTGGCACGCTGGCAGCGGTAGGAGACGTCATTCATGACATCCTACAGTTTTCTCTGTCTCTTCCTGTCCATCCCTCTCTCTTCACGCCTCCCGCCCTCTCTCTCTATCTCTCTCTCTGTAGCTCTCTCCCTGTGTTTGTCACTGTTTCTCTTTCCACTCTCTCACGCTCTCTTTCTGTTCAGTTACTCTTCAAATTTTCTAATGTTGAAGTGACTCCTCCTCCATACTGTTGCTCTCACTCTCTGTCACTGTTAGTTTCTCTCTGTATCTTTCCCGCAACTTCCCACCATCTTTGGCCCCCCTTTATTTCCTCAGTTATATCCTGTATGTGCTTTTGTGTTGAGGAGGCTTTCTATAGTTTGACCTCTGAGGAAGAGGCTAGGGGTGGTTCGCACACTGAAAAAAGATGACTACACAGAGTCTTTGCAAAAAGGAGCAGCTTTTCTTTTTAATGAGGAGCAAACGTTTCAGCCTTCAGGCTAATCTCAGTGCTCGCAAAGTAGTTTGACCTCTAACAGAGCTTAGAACAACCATGCGACTGAAAAAAATATGCTACTATTAGTAATTTTCATGTGTAAACACATGACCCGTACCAAGTACCAATCCTCATTGCGCTCATGCACATCTTTATCTTTAGTGTTTAGTATTTTACTGACTAAACAGCTCTTTTAGTCATGTTGATTTGTTGATTTGCTTTATATTATCCTGTTTACATTATAGTGTATGTTGTGTGTGGTGTCTTAAGCTGCTGGGACCATGAATTTTCCCTTGGGGATCAATATTATCTATCTATCTATATATCTATCTAAACATTTCCACATAAAACAACCTACACTACACACTAATATGTAGAAACGCTAGTTTAGTTTGTGTTTTCTGCTGTAGTCATTGATGTACATGGCAGTACCATGCAGCAGTCATATTATAAATACCTCTATACGGTACATCTAGTTGTTGTGTCTGTGTTTCTGTGGTCATTAGGGCCGGTGTCCACCAATCACGTTTTTTTGCGCCGACGGCGACGATTCTCAATATAAAGTCTATGTAGCTCAGCGTTCACAGCGCTGAGAGCCCTCGGTGGAAATCTGTTCAACTTTTAGAACAGCGCTGGGCTCGTCAATGTTACTTCTCTTCATAAACCGTCTCTGGTTTTGGTAGCATAGCAACAATAAACACTTGACCGAAGCGCGGAGAAAAGGAGGTTGAGGGCGCTCTCAACGCAAAAAAAAACATGTTTGGTGGACACAGCACCTTTATAAACCTGTTGTCACCTTATGGCATCCGTGGCCTTCCCCGTCCCCAGCTCCAGCCGCTGGGCTGCAACCTCATCAACGTGCCCAGTGACCAGTACGGCATGATCCCAGAGGGCCTGCGGGACGTCCTGTCTCGCTGGGACCCGGCGGACGCCCACAAGGCCGGCAGCAACGTGCCCCGGGTGCTCTACACCATCCCCAACGGGGGCAACCCCACCGGAGCGTCCATGACCACGGAGCGCAAGCAGCAGGTGTACGAGGTGAGTGGAGCGGGGCAGGGCGGAGCTGAGCGGGGCGAGGCAGAGCGATGGAGGAGGGATGGGGGAGTGGGCGGAGATAAAAGGAGAGGGGGAGAGACAGTGAGTGACAGTGAGCGAGTGTGAGTGACGGTGAGCGAGTGAGTGTGAGGGCAAGTGCGAAGGTTTTGTGTGAATGAGAGAGAAAGTGAGTAGGGGGATGGATGGATGGATGGATGGATGGATGGATGGACAGAAGAATGGGGCAGTCAGATAAGTTAGAGATTTCTCTCTTTTACACTGTGTTTTTGTGTCCAGGCAATAAAGTGTGTGTGTGTGTGTGTGTGTGTGTGTGTGTGTGTGTGTGTGTGTGTGTGTGGAGGGGCGTGGTGTGTTTGGGGATGTTTTTGAGAAGGTCTTCGCCAGCTAATACATCATATTTTGTACATCTTTTGCAGCTTGCCAGAAAGTATGACCTCCTCATCATCGAGGATGACCCATATTACTTCCTGCAATTTCAGAAGGTACCAGTGGCCTCTCCTTTGCTCTTGTGTCCACTCACCTCACTTCATCCCGGCCCTGATCAAGGGGCAAGAGCATCTGCAGTACAGATCACTTCAGGACTGTGCTGGATGTCTGTGTAATAGTTCAGTGATGCAGGAAACAAGTCAATATGGAAACTTAAAACAACAAGCATACACAGACACAGACACAGACACAGACACAGACACAGACACAGAGACAGACAGACAGACAGACAGACAGACAGACAGACACACACACACACACACACACACACACACACACACCATCTCTCTCTCTCTCTCTCTCTCTCTCTCTCTCTCTCTCTCTCTTTCTCCCTATCTCTCTCATGCGCACACACACACACACACACACACAAACGAAGGGACAAGCCCTAGGCAATAATAAAGTCAATTTTTGGAAGGAAAAAATGTCAGTGAAATGTTCGTACAAACACAGTCCCCAGGTCTTTCAATTTATTCATACCTTGGGCTTATCAGTAATATTCTGTATGTTGCCATATATTACTATCCGACTATCAGTCTCCCCTGATATCAGAATATTACTCTGCTCGGCAGTCCTGTCATATGTGCCCAAGGAATTGTGATTGCTCAGGTTTACAGCAGGTCAATGTCAGTCAAGTCAGGCAGGAGCAGTTTTCTGGTGGGGAAATACTCAATTGAGAATGCCTAGCAGTTTATTTGCATAGTAAATAGCTGGTGTTCACTGATGTTGAGTGTTTGTTTGCACAGCTAGGAGTCTCATTGCTTTTATGGGCTACGCAGTTAATCTGTTATCACTATCTCACAGACTACTGTAGATACCGTTTAAAATGTTACCTTTTAAAAGAGCCATCATGCTGTTATCTAAATGAAGGCACGTTTTAGCTCAAGTCTATAAAATATTCCTGGGTTTTTCAACCAATCAAATTGTGTAGCCTAGAATCAATATGTTTTTGTGTGGTTAGTTTCATAGCTTTATGTCTGACCGACCATTGATTGAGCTTGTCTTGTTGTGTCTTGTGGTTAGCATCCTAGTTGATTGGTGTGTGGCAATGGCATGTGGTTACTTTAATCTGTGTGTGACTCACAGTAAATGGCTCCCTGTGCTTTGTTCCACAGCCGTGGGCTCCCACCTTCCTGTCCATGGACGTCGACGGCCGCATCCTCCGCACCGACTCCTTCTCCAAGATCCTGTCATCAGGGTGAGCACTACGGGGGTTTGTCAGAGTGACCGCGCGATGGTTAGTCACTACGGCAGCTCTGTCGGAAGCAAATGGCACACAGAGAGGCAAAAATAGACCAAAGGAAAGAATCATAAACGGAACATTATTTGAGACACACAGTTTGACACAATTTAACAGTTTGTTTTCCCTTGGATTTCCTCATCAGCATATACAGTAATTTCCCGCATATAACCACATTGTGTATAAGCCGCAGGGCAGTGTTTTATGCAAGTTAAAAGAAACAAAACCATATTGATACCATATTAACTGTCGCCGTACATTAACTTCATAGCTGAAGAAATTTTGCAAAATCAATATATAAGCCTCGGCTAATAGTCAGGAAATTACGGGTACACGTATATTCCTCATCATCCATAGGTGTTTGTTTAACTCCATTATGGCAATTGTCCCACATTAACAGACTCTGTTTCCGTGGCGCTGTCCTTCCTGCTACAGAGCACGTGCGAGCTCCTCACGCACTGGCGTAGGTGTCGAGAGACTCGGCCCACCTGTCTCAGTTGGACTCCCCAAGGGCCTAATTGAATTAGCCTTGGACCTGACTTTGACTCAGGGGTGTGTGTGTGTGTGTGTGTGCGCACGTGTGTGCACTGCTGAGAGTGTACCCTCAGGACTCTGAGCTTACGCATGCGTGCACACACACATACACACACTCTCAAGCTAGCATGTATGGTGCATTCAGGCCTGAACTGCATTGTGATTTAACTCAGGTTTCTGACAATGTTTAAGCGTTTTATTAATGATGATGGGAGTATGGAAATGAACACAGTCAAGAAAGTGTGTGTGTGTATGTGTGTGAGTGAGTGAGTGACTGTGTGACAGGGACAGAGAGGCCTTGTGAGTGGAAAAAAGAGTGAGAGAGCGAGAGAAGTTAATGGATGGAAAAGGAAAGAGAGAGAGAGAAACCATGTCTTTGTGTTCATCCCAGAGGCATTCCTCCGTGCTGAAGTGTCTCCCCTCTGGCACACATACTTCCACATCTCTACTAAACAGAGGAGTCCCCAGGACAAAGCAGACAAAACAGCCTCTATCTCCCCATTCACACTCATGCCTTACTTGCACTATTCAAAGTCTGCACTGTTCTCTAACACTACATGCTTGAGTAGTTAGGTTAAATTGAATCTCTCTCTCTCTCTCTGTCTGTCTGTCTGTCTGTCTCTCTCTCTCTCTCTGTGTCTGTGTGTCTGTGTGTGTGTGTGTGTAGGCTGAGGATAGGGTTTGTGACGGGGCCGAAGCCGTTGGTTGACAGAGTGGTTCTGCATATCCAGGCGTCCACCATGCACACCAGCACTTTTACACAGGTGAGTCAGCTCCTCATCGCCTACACGTCTCCACTCGTTCATCACTTCAGCCTACCTTGTTTGCTTTCTGCCTCTGCCTCTCTGCCTTCATCCTCTCTCTCTCTCTCTGGTTAACCCTTTGTATGTCGTGTTTTTTTCAGTCTTATTTTTAACTCTCCTCCAACCTGACCACATATAGATAACTCTGTAGAATTCCACTCGAATATAGAATCCCTATAAGATCCTTCCCATCATTAGGGGCATGCATATACACTGTCTTCCTATGTCATATTTCTCTGGTCTGATGCGCGCACACACACACACACATACACACACATTTTCTTCACTTTATAATCCTTCCTCTCCTCCTAGCCACTGTCTCTTTCTCCCTCCTTTTTCTCTCTTGCCTTCCTGGCTGAGCGCTGTGAAGAAGGGATCACGAGGCACTCATCATTTATTCAGCTCTGATAAAGGTTAATGGAGAGGCAGCAGATTAAAAAGCCATGCAGTCAGGAGCGAGTTCATCAGGCCCCGTCATTACATTGCTGTCTTCCTCTCTCTCTCTGTCTCTTTGTAGTGTGTTTATCTCAAATTCAAATTCAGCTTATCAAATTCAAAGTGCTCTATTGGAATGACAAATAGGCACTTGTGTTTCCCAAACAGTCATTACATACAGTACAATACGTTTGAACATGTACTGAACATGCACATCAACAGATTTAGACAAAATTAGAATTAGAATTAGAACATACAGTATAGTGTGACCTACATATTGAAGGTTATCATACACATACACTACTCAGAAAGTTAGGGATATCCGGCTTTCGGGTGAAATTGAATGTTTCAATACAGAAAGTACTGAAACATTGAACTGTTGTACATGCATGTCTAAGGTCACCTGTAAAGGTTATAGTGGATTTTAGGTGAGTCCTGAAATTTCACCCAAAAGCCGAATATCCCTAACATTTTGTGAGTAGTGCATGTGAAATGGCTCCAAGGTGATGTTCACAGCTGTTATATTCTCTAGTTTGTCCTTCATTTCGTTTCAAAGTGCGCTACTGATGCCAGATGTGTTTATAGAGATTTTCACTTCATGAAGTAAATGCTGAGATGTGTACCTAATGTCAGTCTCTCCCTGGTTACTGGTTAATGATTTCCTCCATTGCCTCTGTCCAGCTCATGGTCTCCCAGCTTCTGCACGCCTGGGGTCAGTCAGGCTTCCTCAACCATATCGACGGGTGAGCTCGCTCTCCCTCATATCAGTGCAGTTAATGATGGCTGGGGCGGACTTTTCTGCTCTGAGGCTGTAACCCAGCGTGGCCTTTGATGGCTGCAATTATGCCTTATGCCTGTTTGTTTATTTTGTGTGTGTGTGTGTGTGTGTGTTTGTTTGTTTGTGGTTAAATGCCTGACTCCCTTTTTTTCCATAGTGTTTGTAGCCCTTCTGAAAGACATTTCTAAATTTGATGTTGATGTATCATCTATCCATGTGTTTTTTCCACATTGTTTGTGGCTGTGCACTGCACAGGGTGGTGGAGTTCTACCGGGCTCAGAGGAACGCCATGCTCTCCTCTGCTGATAAGTGGCTGACAGGTCAGCGCATTTCACAATAACATCCACCGGCACCAGCTTACCTCCAGCAAATACGGTTACCTAAGAGTAGCTGAGACGGCTTCACATAACACATAATACTGCACAGCCTCCTGTGTATTTCTCCTGATTAGGGGAATGCAGTAGACTTAGCTGATCAGAGAGTTATATGATTATTATTCTAATCGAAATTGTGTGAGAGTAGAAAATTGTTGACAATATCTCAACAGCCATGAGGACTTAGAAACTCTAAATGAATCAATCAGAAATGTATGTATTAATCATTCATTCATCAGAAGAATAGTTCAAATAAAATATGTAGGGGGTAGTCTGTATAACCAATACATTCCCTAGAATTAAACTGAATTGGATCACATTTCAAAATGTATTTCCATATGCTAGTGTATGTTCCCATCCTGTGGAATCGAGGATGCTGCTGTAGTGTTACTGATTGGTGTGACTGTGCAGTAGTGGCCCAATGGCGTCATATCTCATTGTTATCGCTTAAGGATCTGTTGATCCACACAGCATGGTTGTTTAATACAGAGGCCAGTGGCTTTGGACATGGCCGTGGTCAGCTTTGCGTAATCTCATTGTGTTGCGCTCTGTGCCCACCGCGCTTCCTGCAGGCCTGGCAGAGTGGCACGCTCCCGCCGCCGGCATGTTCCTGTGGATCCGGCTCAAGGGCGTGGCCGACACACAGCAGCTCATCATGGAGAAGGCGCTGGAGAAAGAGGTATGAAGGGAACTCACGCACACACACATGCACACACACACACACACACAGCAGCTCATCATGGAGAAGGCGCTGGAGAAAGAGGTATGAAGGGAACTCACGCACACACACATGCACACACACACACACACACACACACAGCAGCTCATCATGGAGAAGGCGCTGGAGAAAGAGGTATGAAGGGAACACACACACGCGCGCGCACACATGCACACACACACACACACACACACACAGCAGCTCATCATGGAGAAGGCGCTGGAGAAAGAGGTACGAAGGGAACACACACACACACACACACACACACACACACAGCAGCTCATCATGGAGAAGGCGCTGGAGAAAGAGGTATGAAGGGAACACACACACACACACACGCACACACACACACACACACACAAACACACAGCAGCTCATCATGGAGAAGGCGCTGGAGAAAGAGGTACGAAGGGAACACACACACACACGCACACACATGCACACACACACACAGCAGCTCATCATGGAGAGGGCGCTGGAGAAAGAGGTATGAAGGGAACACACACACACACACACATGCACACAAACATATATACACACCTACATAAACACATGCACACACACACACACACACACACACACACACACACACACACACACACACACACACACATATATATACACACACACATACACACATATATTTATATATATATATATATATATATATACACACACACACACACACACACGCAAGTGCACACTCTTCAGGTCCCTGGTCACTCCATACTGGAATTACAGCATCACTAACCTCCCGAGACTTGAGGGTATTCTCTCAGCAGTTCATACACACATATATACATGGACACACACACACACACACACACTCTTCAGGTCCCTGGTCACTCAGTACTGGAAAAACAGCATCACTAATTTCGGAGACCTGAGGGTATTCTCTCAACAGTTCATGCACACACACACACACATAAGATGCATGCAAGCACATTAGCAAACACACGGACACCCACACACACACAGGCAGCCAATTATTCTGTCAGTACTCACCTGCAATAGACACACACACACAGAGACAGACAGACACACATACACACACACACATTCACACACATGCTAACGAAGGGGAAAATGCCATTTGATCATGTGTCTGAAATAACACATTACATGTGTCGTTTCAGACACATGATCAAATGGCAAAATAAGTGTTGAGACTTTTGAGTTCTAAAACCATTCCCTTTTCCAGACCTGAGTTTAGTACGGGTGTGAAAGCTAAGATATGTGGTTTCATGAAAGTGCTATCATATTTCCCAAGAAGACAAGTTCAAATTGCAGTGTTCATGCCCTTGCAGTGTGGTGAAGTTATTACTTATACTGTACTGTCAACAGAAAGAAATGAAGGAACGCAAACAGAAAAACAACACGAGGACTCAATAGAGTAGTGGCAAATATAAGATAAGACGTTCAACTTTAACTGCATTAAAACACATGAATGGATGCTCGTCACAAGGCGGGTTTACATGGACAGTTTTGTCATTCCGATTGAACTATTCTGAATGAAAATGTTGTGTCATCTGTTTACATGATGCATTATATTCCGATCAGGTGTTCTTAAGCGCTTACAATTAACGGAATAGCCGGGCTGGCTATTGGGCTCATTCGATCAACTAAATAATCAGGTAATAATGTCCGCTGCTGCTTTGCTTTTGCTTGGGAAGCTACAGCGAGCAACCCAAAAGAAAGGAATACACCACCTCTTTCATTCCGATTAAAATTCTCATCAGATCTGCACGTTTGTTCTAATGTGATTTAAAGCATCCATGTAAACCCACATACTGGAGTTAAAGAGCTGCTGCATAGATCAGGTGTATCTTTGGGGATGCAGGTTTGACCTTCCTTTTAGATCTTGGATCCTATACAAATATAGTCCATGTATTAAGTATCCCAGCTCTAGAAAATTATACTCAATCATCACATGAAATAAAAGTCAAAATACCCTGTCATCAAATTATCTCTCACAAGGCCTACAGCAAGGTTTGTTCAATAAACAAAGCAGAAATAGACTGTTTACTATTACACAATTGATCCACTGTGAAAGCATTGTGAAGGTCAAATGCCCAACAGACAGTATATCTGAATTTCAAAGTCATAAAGCACTAAGTGGTCCTTCTCTCTCTGTCTTTCTCTCCCTTCCTCTCCCTCTCTCCCTCCCTTCCTCCCTTCCTCTCTCTCACCTGCTTTGCAGCTTTGTTAATAATAGCAGGCATTATGGGTGCAGTGGGCTGCCTGCCAGCCACTGAGACAGAGGGCGTGTTTATGTGGGGCTGCATGGAAATTAACCACCACCACATATACACACACGGACATGGTCACACACAGAGAGAGAGAGAGAGAGAGAGAGAGAGAGAGAGAGAGAGAGAGAGAGTGAGAGAGTGAGAGAGAATCAAACACAAACACACGCATACAGACGTACACAAACCCAGTTTTATGGTCTGGAAAAAGCAATACCCTTGTGTATGGTTTCCTACGGAAACACAAAAGCATTCACTCATAAATGTATACACATTTAGAAAAGTAGAGGGGAAAAAATGAGCACCTTTGTGTTTGTGCATTCACGTGTTTGTCACTATAAGGCACCAGAGATACGCACACTTGCACAAACACACACACACACACACACAGTGAGGAAAATACGGGTGTAAGAAGGGCTCCCTTTTGTGTTTCATCCCACAGCAGCTCTCTCTCCTTCTCTCTCTTTCACACACACTCGTTTCCGTGAGTCCAGTGTTGTTTCCAAGTCCATTCCCTTACAACGAACTGCCGAGTGGGAACACTGGGGCCCTTTCTAAAGGCTGACATTTTGGGATTGGCTTTGTAGAAACTCCCACAGAGAGAACAACAGAATCTCTCACATTACTCACACGTCTGTTTTTCGTGACCGTAAGATGTTGATAGGTTTGGAGGATGGGGGGGCGGGGGGGTTGAACTTCGTAACTTGTTGTGGTCTGCCAGAACAACTCTGTCAAAAAGCTTGCCCAGACTAGAAGGCTTTTTGGCCACGCCAGACTTGTGTTGATGTATACTTCTATTTCACGTTTCAAAGCACAGTGCAGCCATTATCTTGATTACACTCACTAACCCCACCTATTTGATCAGGCTGAAGCAGGGGATTGAGTTCATCTGCAGAGTTGAATTACCTGTTTAAAAATAATGTGGGGTAAATATTGAATGTGTTTAATAGTCTGTGTGTGCTTGGACTTGCATGTGCATTCATGAGTGTGTGTTTATATGCACATGTTTGTCTTTGTTTCTGTGTGTGTGTGTGTGTGTGTGTGTGTGTGTGTGTGTGTGTGTGTGTGTGTGTGTGTGTGTGTGTGTCAGGTGCTTCTGGTTCCTGGAGGAGTGTTTACCATCAACAGTTCAGAGCCTTGCCCTTACGTCAGGGCTGCCTTCTCCCTCTCCACCCCAGCACAGATCGATGAGGTACAGGAAGGAAACATGCATAAACACACACACACACACACACACACACACACACACACACACACACACACACACACACACACACACACACACACACACACACAGAGAACACTAACATTGTTATATCAAAGCATGCTCATGCTCCTTTCATCTATAATACACACATACACATATGCACACACACATACAGTCACAAACATAATATAGATAAAGTATTCACACTTACATAGAAATATGCAGACATACGAACACTGCCCTGCACACTGAAGCATGCTGCCAAATCCTGTACATGTGAGTGTACACACACACACATTCGCACAACATTTCAAATTGATTTTTGAGGCCTTGGGTTCCTTTTCTTCAACAGGCATTCAAGCGGCTCTCTGCTCTCATTAAGGAAGCCCAGTGAAGCGCCCAGGCCTCCAGACGAGCAGCTTGTCACGACCAGAGAGATTTTCTATATTTTATACACAAACACAGCAAAAAAGAAGACGGTATTTTAACTTGAATCTCAGTGTTACTGGCCACAGATGAGAGAAATTATTTTTTTAACATTTCGTTTTCTGGGACACCAGGAAATCGAAGACTGCTTTTAATGACATTTGTAAGAAGTTTACACCACATACACCTTATCAGTAGCTTGTCTTTAGATCTTGCCTTAAGAAATCCTATGATTTATTTCATACACACATACCAGAACAGCCTTTTAGTGGAATGTATTCTTCATTTTAAAATGAAAGTCTGGGTAGAGAGTGAGATGTATTTATTACTGACAGTGCCTGACAGTAGAACACTACGGGTTTTATTTAATATGTAATGACAATATTTCCTTGCATTTATTTGTTTGTGAAAAGAAACTTTTTTTTTCATCAAGTCTTGCATTATGATATGAGCTTTATGAGATTCTTAAATGTTTTGTCACATTTGATTTTGTAATCAAATGTAATCAAATATATATATTTTTTGTTCAGCTGTGATTACTGTATATGGTCTAGTTTCCCTATACAATAAACACACAAGACTTCTAGAACTCTCCTTCTCTATCTCTCTCTCTGTTTCTCCATGGCCATTCAGTACAATTGAGTGTAAAAGTGAGGGTGTTACCAATTGATCGGCGTGTGTCAGTATTTGGTCAGTGGTCTGTTTGCTCTCTAAAATGGGTTCGTTGACCTTTTCTGAAGGCATTGATTGGTGTGAGAGTGGGGAGCGTGCGGCCTCGATGTAGAGGAGTGTGTGCATGCTAGTAGCCAAGTGAGACATGTTTACCTCACTCTGGGGGAGTGGTTATGGTGTAAAAGCTCTCTTGCACGGGCACATCCACTGCGTGTTTCAGGTGATAACTGAGATTGATCTCTCCACCTTATGCCCTCCATAGAGCTTATGAGTATTATTAATGTGTAGGCCTACACTAGACAGTGCCTAACCCAGGTTTTCAATGTAAATATTATTAACAGCTTTATTGCAACAACTTCTGCAGCTCAACACATGCAGAAATATACTTATGGTGATTTTAAACAGTGATTGTGACAAGCGAAAGACACAGTTTAAGCTATAATTCCGTTCAGAAGCAATGTAAGTTCCTTCCAGACAGTACCAAAGCCGGATTTTGATACTTTTAAAGTCCAGTGTATTCCATGGAATGGGAATAATGCCTAAATAATTACTGCATATGTTAAAATTATCCTGTATCCTTATACTTTTATTAATCAAAAATGTAAGTGACTACAGTGTTGCTATGAATTAATCTTAAATATGATGCTAGCCCAGGAGGAGTCATAACCACATTTGCCTTTCTATTTAATACAATAAATAAATAGCCTAAATAAACAAGAACAACAAGCCAGTGGTGATGCAAATCTAGCCAGAGTAGTTTAATTTGGTAAACAAAATTTAGGAAGCAATTGCACACTGATTTGAATACAGTCTGCGTCTACACTGTAGGCTATGTTGTATGCTTTAACCAAAGATCATAGAGCGCTACGCGCTATGATCTTTGCTTTAACCATTTAGTTGGATATGCCCAATTTCCAGTGTCACTAAATGTCTAGGCAAGGATGGATTATGATTCAGTAAAAAATGATTCAGAGACATGAAAGCAGAATAAGTCAACCCACATTGTGCCCCGTTTGGAAAGGGGACTGTGATGTGGCAGTGTTGGTTGGTCGGTTCCCTATATTGACTTGCGTTGGTGCATGCTCAGTTACATCCGACCTAGTTCTGCTGAAGAACTGAGAATGCAGTCAGTGTGAGGTCTGTTGGCAAAGGTTGGATGAGTGATCACCGACGGAGACGATGTTTCGATAGAGGAAATAACGGTTTTACTAACATTAGCTCTGTCCTCGGCCTCAGTTGATGGTTGGGAAACCCTCGATCTAATGACAGCAACGGGGTGAGTAATTTCGCAAAATTGACACTGAGCCCGTTATATGGTTGGTGGGTAACGTTAACGTTAGCTAACAAGATTTCGGCTGCTTTTTGTTAGTTCCGCTGCATTTCCTCACGGCAGTTTCCATATCCCGACTCGTAACATGATTTAGGTTGACATTCACCTAAATTATGTCGTTAACATTACAGTGAGATACAACACAACTGTTTTGATGTTAACACTGGCGTTAGAAAAAGACTTATACATGGCCATTGTCTGTTAAAAAAAAAAAGGCTAGCGGTTGCGCCATATTCGCTAGCTTGCTGCTGTCTTTCGGCAGCTGAAAAGGAATTCAGACCTGTTTCAGAGCTCTGTCTGTTTGATGTGACGTTAGCCAACGTTAGCAAGCACACCGTTAAAACAAAATATAGTTCTACTTACAATAATCGCACAACCATATATCCAGTATTATCATGGTTTTAGCACGGGCATTTTGCAAGTTGTGCTAACCTTTATCCGTCGAGTACTTGTGAAGTTGGACCAACGCGTTTTTAACGTTACACTTTAGAGAAAAGGTTGTTAAACTTGACATTTAGCAAGACAGCTAGTTAGCAGATCTAGACTACCTATTAAAAACAGGTCATGGAGTTGGTCAGAATTCACGCTCCTTACATTAGTGGGAAATTCAGGAACGTTAATTTGTACCATAACGTCAGTGGTAAAGCGTTTATTCTGGTGGTGCATCAAGCCTAGGAATAAAAGATCCAAATTAGGCAATATACAGCTTTTCGTGGTCTCGCTTAATAGCAAACAAATGAACAGATTTTGCAAGAAGTCTCGTAGTCCACGATGCGGTAGAATCGATCAAAGCACTGGTCAGCAGATGATAAGTTTATGGTTGTTAATTATAATGGTAGTAGCTTGAAACCCTTACCTTGTGAGTTGTGTGAAATGACAGCTATGTGTAACAAGCTAAAGTACTTTACTCTAGATTCTCCCGTTATGGGATTTTAGCATATATGCTGGGTCTAAACCGTCTGTGTAACCATAATATGTCTCATATCTGTATCTTGTTCACCTTACATTGCAGAATGCACGAAGAGACGGGGGTGAACGCAAACAGCTCGTTACTTTCTGTAGTCGCCACCTGCAGATAGCCTGTCGACAGACGATGGAAACTCGTGTGGAGTGACATTAATCTTGGATTGTGAGCAACCGACAGTCATCAAAAATGAATGGGCTAAACGGATACGCGATCCTCGTGCTGGTATCCTTTGTCAGCCTTCTTACCGCAAGGGCCTTTGAGTCGCTGGAGTCTCCGGCGGACGATGGGAACAGTACGGCAAACGGGACGTCAACTCTAGATGGTGGCCTGGTCCCTATGGTGCTAACGACAATAAACCAGATCATTGCTCGAGAAGGCAACTGCGTTCTCATAGACTGCAACATCACCGGCGAGCCTTTCCCCAATGTAGAGTGGTTCAACTCTCATGGTCAACAACTGCTTGACACTGAAAGTAAGTGACACTTGATGGTAGGCCTCAGTCTAGGATGTGACTTCAATTTTGCTCTGTACACCCTTATTTTCCAAGCAAACAGCCAACGGAAATTACTTCAGTTGGACAAGAAAGGTTGGGTCGAGTTTAGTTGTGTTTTTACTGAACGTTCTCCCAAACCAACAATATACAAATGTACCATTTGTGTTTATGCTTTGGGGTACAGGCAAGAAAAAACCTCCCCCCTGCCGTAGACTAACTATCCATCCATGGAAGCCTTTGTGACAGCTGTTCTGACGTTTGGAGGAACACAAGGCATTACACAGATAATTTCTAATCATGCGCAAAAGCGGAAATGTGTGTGTAATCCAGCAAAATCTGGATGCCATCAAAACGCGCTGACACGTGTGACCAATCCCTGCACGTGTAGACGGATTATACAGCGTTTTACTCAATATCCTACACTTTGACGTTATGATTGAATTCAGGGGAAGTTTTTTATTTGCTTGCTTGGAAAGGTTATTTTTTCCCCATACACAGTTTTTTATTTGTAGCAATTTGAGCAGCAGTTGTTTTCATGTTTTGTCAGGTTAAGGATCTACGTTTTCCTATTTAGAGGATTTAACTGTTTAGAGCAAAACAAAGAGGAATGGGGAGAGGCGATTGACAGTCCTCAGACAAGCCTGTCTAAGCTTGCACTAGATCATGTGACCGCAGTGTTTTGCACTGAAGCCCATCAACCAGACACATCAGCATAATAGCCACATTCGGAGTCCCTTTTCTTCATTGCCATGCATAATTTTTGTCTTGAGCCTTGAATCCCCTGTTGCCCAATGCATAGAAAGTGGTTGCAGGAACAGACAGTGTTCAGCGTGCAAACCCAGAGCATTGCATGTCATCTCTGGTTCCTCTTGCCAGTTTCAACCTGTATTGATACTGACTTCCTAATGGGTGCCTTCTTTCCCTGAGGCATATTTTTTTTCTCCCTTCCCTGAATGCTGCCACGTAGCGTAGCCTACACTTTCATGCAGCACCGTAGAGTTAGAAGAAGTTTGTATAAAACTGAGAATATTACTTGCATCTGGAGTAGGCTCTGGTACAAAGGGCCAACACTACTGAAGCTGACTATCAGCAAATTATGCTGATTGTGTTTCGTAATCAGGATAATGGGTTGCTGATGCTGATAAAATGCTGATTGTCTGCTAAATATACCGTCATAATGTTACAGCCAGTCTCCATTGGCACTGTTCATAATTTGGTATTATGTACAGAACATTGGCCCCTGCCTTCACTATTTACTGGTTTCTGAAGGCTCATTCACTTATTTGATGATGTAGTAGATGATCATGTGGTCGCTGATTTGGTTCTCCAGATCACTGATAAATAGCCTAGGACCTAGTATTTAGCAGACACGTTTGTCCAAAGGGACATATGTGATGTGGCTTTCGGAGCAAGTATACTTCACCCCATGAAAATATGAACACAACACAATGTCAATGCTGTAGTCATATATAATACACACATCACATTGACTCAATGTGAAATGTAAAAGAAATGGCTGTTTGACTGGCATGGCATGGCATGACATGGCAGGCAGGAAGTGGAAACCCCCGAAGGTCATTGTCTTCTTCACTGTGTTTTTACCCTGCCTGTGTCATACCCAAATAGGCAGTTTCACCTAATAGCTTTGCCTCATGACTCCAGGGTTGTGAGTGATAATTACTGGAACGAATCCCGGCGAGGAACGTGACTTAGAATAGCATGGTCGCCCTGCCTGGACGTCCTGAACCTGGAAATACCACTCATGTAAACAAGCCTGCCCCAGATAAAGGAACAGGCCTGTTGTTGACTCCAGCTAATACATCATGCTGATTCAGTAGGTAGATACTGTATGTATTCAGGCTGTGTTTGTTCACTTGGCAGACACTTCCAGACAAATCCAAAGGGGCTTAATGCAAATGCTATAATTATAGGTAGGTAGGAGTTAATAAAGCAGTGAGCTAACTACCTAAAAGCTAACAGACTGGGCTGATTCGAGCAACACCCACAACAGCACAATTGCAACTGGCATTGACGCTAGCTACTGTAGCTAGCTAGCTAACTAGCCAACCTTGGGTTGTTTTGGGTGAAATACCTTCTAAGGTGGTGCTGTAAGATCTGCTCATTGCATGTCGGTGCTGTTTTACAATACCACATACTTTAGGTGGGTGGCTAGTGATAGTAGTGTCAGGTGTGTCTTTCACGTTTTGAGAATGTTATTAACTAGCTAATGACAAATGTGCCGTTGATTTAAATACCTTATTGTTGATTACTCTACCTATTTGGGGAAACAAACTGTTTAACTACTATTTAGAGACGGAAGGTTCCTGGTTGGAGCCACATGTCTCGTCTGGCTTCTTGTAGTAGCGCCCTTGACTAACATACTAAATTACACCCCTACACACACACCTCAAGCCTACTATTGATGAGCTGGCAAACCTTGTGTGGGTGTTTTTGCCATCAGTGTGTGTGTGTGTGTGTATGTTTGTGTGTGAATGGGTGGGTGAATTTGAGCTACTAGTTGTAAAGCTTTTTCAGAGTTGAATAGCACTATAAACACAGTCCATTTTAATGGGAACATCAGTGCTAGTCGAGCGCCACTGTTAAGGAGAGGCTTTCTATGCTTTGAGTGGTCTCCTCTGTGTCGGTACTGTAGGTTTGAATGACAGTTTCCTGAGCTACAAGTGGATGGGAGGAATGTCACAGTCCTTACTCTTATTCCCCTCTCTCACTAGGATACATACATGCACGCATGCATGCAGAGTACACACACACACACACACACACACACACACACACACACACACACACACACACACACACATAGTGACTTCACACAACTTTCTATTTTCCTACATCTTACAAGTCCTCTCTCCATAATTAATAGCGGGTTTTGAAACCATTCTCAATCCTCTCACTGGAAAGTAAACGATCATCATGAAGTTCTCTCATCATCTTTAATAGCTTTTAGATGCAGACCTACGACAACACACAGACCTCAGCCTCTCTGTAAAAGGGAAGTCTGTCACCGGTGCGCCCTGCCCCCCCTCCATTACGAGGAGTCGTGTTGTCAGTCAGCTCAGTGGCCTGCTTGCCACTGCACATTGTTTAATGAATTGCCTCTCCGCCGCTGCTGAAGTGGCTTTGTGGCTAGACCCTCTTGCAGTGGTAAACTACTCCACGTCGCTGCCAGTAAGGTAATGCACTGCCCACTCAAGACCATTTATAGGAGTAGAGTTATGGATTCAGGGCATTGCACCTTGACTCGGGTCGGGAGAGAGGAGTTGGGGGAAATTGCTTGGCAGTGCGATAGGCTGCTGGTTCCAACAGAGGTTGCTTGCCAGAGCATGCTTTGAAATGCATGGATCTATGCTGAATCACCAAATGATTACCATGACCTCTGTTGAAAAGGGTTCTGTTGTCATATGCCTATCAGCTTTACATGGAATTAAGCCTAATATTGCATTTAGATGACCTTTCATGTGGTACGACTACTAGTTTGATATGGTGATTGGCTGGTTAAATGAGTGAATTGGTGAGTGTGTTGATTAGATGATGGGTCTTGTTGTTGTTTTGATGGGCAAATTGATTAAAACAACTTACTTGCTGCTCACTCCTGTCTTCCCCACCGTAGGTGGCAAGTGGCGTATCCTGGACAACGGCGTCCTCAACATCACCAGCATCACCTTCGCCGACCGCGGGCGCTACAAGTGCGTGGCGTCCAACCCGCTGGGCTCGGCCTCGGGCGCGGTGACTGTGCGCGTGGTGTTCACCAACGGCGACATGGGCGTCTACTACGTGGCGGTGTGCCTGGCCACCTTCTCCATCATCATGGTGCTCAACGTGACGCGCCTGTGCATGATGAGCTCGCACCTGAAGAAGACGGAGCAGGCCATCAACGAGTTCTTCCGCACGGAGGGCGCCGAGAAGCTGCAGAAGGCCTTCGAGGTGGCCAAGCGCATCCCCATCATCACCTCGGCCAAGACGCTGGAGCTGGCCAAGGTGACGCAGTTCAAGACCATGGAGTTTGCGCGCTACATCGAGGAGCTGGCGCGCAGCATCCCGCTGCCGCCGCTCATCCTCAACTGCCGCACGCTGGTGGAGGAGCTGCTGGAGGTGGTCGGCGTGGAGGAGATGAGGCACCAGTTCATCCGGCAGGCGCCCGACGGGCACTTTGTCTCGGCCGGGGCGATGGGCGCGGTGGGCCCGCTGGCGATCGGCGGCGGGGTCGGGAGGGCGATGCTGCTGCCGCCGGCGGGGGAAGGGGACGTGTTCACCATCCTGCGGGAGAGGGAGAGGGAGCGGAGCGGCTCGCCCACGGCCGACTCGGACGACGCCTCGCTGCACGAGCAGCCGCAGCACATGGCCATCCAGGTGTCGGTGCACCCCCAGCTGGCCTGCGTGGCCCCGCCCCTCGCCGCCTTACCCCTGCCCGCCGAGGGCGAGTCCGAACAGGAACAGGAAGAGGAGGAGCCTGTCGAATCGCCAGAGCCGGAGGCGGCACCCGTCGACACGCCGCCGGCACAGCCCAGCCCGCAGGTCATCTATGAAAGCCATGTGTGACGACGCCCGACCTACCACTTGGGGGGGGGGGGGAATGTCCTCGCTGCTATGCATTTCAAGAAACATGGGTCAAAAAAAAAAAAACAACTCTTGAAACTTCTGCTGTTTAATTTTTCCATTATATTTCACATTTTTTCAGACAGAAGATTTATAATGTCAAGTCTCTTTATATATGATAAATTCAGCTAGAGAATTCCAGAAATCCTGTGTTTTTTTCCTCCTTTTTTCAGGACTATATTCATGTTGAATGTATAGGAGAGAAATAAGGAGTTGTGGAAAGCCTCATGCCTCAATCTGAATGGGTTACCACACGGCTGAATGTCCATAGGCTCTTAGGACACTATAGGTCACCTCACATTTTTTCATCGGTTTCTGTTTTCATAATTTCCTTATAATCCTTATATTCTAGTCATTATTTAGTGACATCATTGTTGTAATACAATCTCTTAAATCCATTGAAAGCACACGGAAGGGTTTACAATAAATCAATAAGTAAATAACCACAAAAGCCAAACCAAATGAGCCATTTGTAAACAGTCGCCCCGTGAGGGTTTGACCTTGAATGCATGTAAAACGCATGTTTGCTCAGCTTACATAGGACTTTATGGGACAGACCAGAAATTATGTTTTTAGGTGTTTTTTTTTCCAGTGTGCAATCTTGAATTAGAATTTTGATTATCTTCATTTAACAAAAGAGGCGTTCTTCCTCAACACTGGTTTGACACTGTGACTTGGGTGGAATGGGTGACATTAAGGGAACATTAATTTCCTCTTAAGAAGCGTCACCCATACTTTGAATGTTCACAGTAGCCCATTTTGCCAGTATTATTATTATTATTATTATTATTATTATTATTTTCTCACTCTAAGATTTTTTTTTTAAATGCACAGCTATACTTTAAATCTCCCCCTTCCCCTTTAGTTTAACGTCAGTGAATATTATGATTGTGCAATTGTTTTTTTTCTTTTTCTTTTCTTTTTGCCTCTTCATCCCTGTTTAGTCTCCTGACTGCTGCATGCTGTATCTGGGAAGGACGTTTGAGGGGTGGGGGTGGGGAGGGCTCTGGAGAGATAAAGTCTTTTGCTAAGAATTTTCTTGTGATTTGTATTTGAGATCTGGGCAGAAATCTTGGGGCATGGAAGGAGTTAGGGGGACTTTGCTGTTACTCTCTTGAAATGCCTCTTTTTTTTCTCTTCTCCCTTCTTTTTGTAGTGGAATTAAAAAAAGAAACCATCTGCTGTGTAAAAGTGGCTGAGTCTTGTGTTTCTTATCAGAGTTAAAATGGCCATCTGCGATCGCCCAAGGACATTGGAGAGAACGAGGAACTGCCCGACAGACTCAGTGTGTCTGTCTTTTCCATTTGTCTGCTTCTGTATATTACTAGTGTCTGTGGAGGCACAGTGGATGTCTGGGTGACTGGAAGTATCACCAGCTAACAGCCGAGACTGATGGGCTGTTGTTAGCTGTCTTCTCTGGTCATAGAATTTACCGGGATATTTTGTTGATAGCTTCAGTTTCCGACTTTTTAGACAG
This sequence comes from Sardina pilchardus, assembly GCF_963854185.1. NCBI lineage: Eukaryota > Metazoa > Chordata > Actinopteri > Clupeiformes > Clupeidae > Sardina > Sardina pilchardus. Next base: position 16,373,986 of record NC_085009.1, on the reverse strand, counting down.
AAGTCTCATTTGATCGTTCTCAGGACTAGGAGTGCCGAATCATGGCAGCATGTTCCCAGTCTATGCAAAACAGCACTATGGAAATCCACTGCCACTAGAGCACCTTTCTGGACTGTAGGCTACATGATGATTTATAATCATGATTGTAATAAATACCCTTCAGTTCAGCAAGCAGATAAGTAAAATGATGTGGCTATGTTATTTTAGCATTCCACGCATTGACAAAAATTGACACCAAGTAGCTGCGTGTGTGTGCAACACCCTGGGTGCCTCTCAACATGCCTCCTCGATCCTCGATGCTCGATCCTCAAGGGGCGTTCCCACTGATCTATAACTAACACTGGATAGACTATCCCATTGTTTCCCCCCCATCATTCTTTATGTAGATCAGTGAGGATCGAGGCCCGAGGAGCGAGGGAGGACGTATAAACGCTGCATGAGAGGCACCTACTGTCTCAAAAATTGACTGACTGACCCACAGAAACCAGAAATCAGCAGCAGACAGCTTCTGTTACTGAACACTGCCAGGAGTTTCAGTCGGCATCGCCAGGAGGAGGAGTAGGCTACTCTGAGGAGTAGGCTACTCTGAGAAAGAGACGGACAGAAACAGGGGAATGGAGACCTGAGTAAGTTAATGGTGCTCTGTTTTCTGTTTGAAAATCTCCCCTACTACAGGAAGTAGAAAATGGGTGCCTTTTTTTCCGCCTCTGTATAGCCTGGAAACACCCAGACCTTCACAATTGAACAATTGGGAGTGGGTCTGGAAAAGGCTCATTGACTTACGACTTCCAGCTGGGGCGAAAATAGCAGTGAAATTAAACTTAAATTGGAACATTAAACTCTTACCAAATTGTTTCAAAAGTGTAGCAATCTTGTTTCAAATGCAGTTTACTCAATTCCAAATAACACACCCATGCCGGATTAGCGTTTGCACTTGCGTGCCTGTGTTCTAGGGACATTGGAAATGGGCTTCTGTGGCCTCTTGGCCAGAAATCCCAAATTTGCTGAAAAGTTTGTATGGGTATTCCAGGCTACCATCTCTGAGAAACCGGAATAAAATATTTAAATGAAAGGAAACGGTTCTACACTAGTTGTAACCTGTTGGTACAGGTAATCATCAGAGAAATGCATCTAGACTATGGTGGTAGGTTTGAGCAAAGGAATGGTGGTTTGGCCTACAAAAAGAATTTTACTGAAGCATGAATTCAATTAACAGGATGGAAGAACCCAACTGACTCCCATGCTAGACGTGCAGGTATCTGAGTATAGGACTACATGAAACCACATCTGGAACCCCTTCAGATGTTATGTTCCTTGAGAAACATCACTGCTGCTCAGGCCCCCTCCAGGCTCCCTGGAGACCATACTGTCATGTGAATGGAACCTCATTCAATTAGGGTCATGCAGTAAGAAAACTATACTGCTGCTCCCCCCTCTGGAGCAGTGGTCTCACTGCAGGGATGTGGGAGACTGCATGGGAGAGACCCTTCTAGCACCTACTGTATCAGAGACCAGGAAAAACAGGCTTCAGTTGAGAATGTATCTTCTTCAAATTCTTGAATATATTCAGTGTTAGAAAAAAAGGCAAAGAGAATGCATAAAAATGAAGTCAGAGGGTTGGAGAAAGGCTCAGTGTAGAGAACACTCTATATTTTGGAAAGACAAATTAGTTATAAACCATTTCGCTGTCCCATAGGTGGTCATTTGTCCTTCCGCCAGGACCTGGGAAACATTCACCAGAGTTACCACACCTAATGACCTTGCCTGTCTAAAGGATTGAAAAATATATTGCACAGGAAGAACAAGACAGACAGATGTGAGAATCTGTGATGAATAGCCCTACGGTATTATTATGGAGTCACATCCTTGATGTGTTTGTTGCTTAAGCGAAACAAGACTCGGCTACAAGTCTGAGGTCTATTTTTTCATGATACATTCTTCATTCACAAAGATAACTGGTGTCCTATAGGTTGGATCTTTACTAATTTTTTTCTCAATTAAGACATTCAGATCAATTTCCAAAAGAATGATTTTATATTCCATTTAGTCAACTTTAGCATGAGTTCAAATACTTATTCTCCCCACTGTACACATTGTAACCAAGTAAGCGTATTCACATATGAATGAGTACATCATTTGCACTTAAGACACTTACTAAGAACATTCCCACATTGATTTTGGTGTTCCTACTAGCTTCCCCACATACCATTTTTGGCTCTAAATATTAGGTAGATATACTCAAAATCTGAGACAGTACAGCAACCATTTTCTTGAAAAAATACCCCTTTAAGTCATATAAGAGTTCTACTCGAACACAAGTTTAGGTTGATACTGAAGGAAGTCTCACTGTGAATTATTTTACAAACATATTTTTACCAATTAATGTTCAATTTCAAAAGATTGAGCTTTGTCTGGTGATAGCCATGCTCTACTCAAACACACTTCTGGTTCAGGTTGCTTGATGCTTTATAGGAGTCTCATGGTCATGTTTGTAAGAATAATGGCTAACACTTTACTTGAAGGTACAGTATCTACATAAGAGTGACATGACACGGTAATGTCAAACATTATAAACAAGTCATTAACATTTATGCCATAACACTTCTATGATTAAGTGCCATTCGGTTTTTGTCATGACAAGTTAAGGTTAGTGTTTATGTGTCATGTCAGTGTCATATCACTCTTACATACTGTAGATGCCTTCAAAGTAAAGTATTACTGGATAATTTCAATTTAAAGTATGCAACTACCAGCAAGTTTGTGAAAGTCACTGTGTCATTTGTGATACACAGTGACTGTGAACAAAGGCGTGTACAAAGCATGAAAGTGTTTCACAACATTAATCTGGCAGATTGGCCCAGGGATCTGACAGTGGTCCACAAATGTCTTGCTATCTTGGAAGTTGTAAACATGCTTTTTTTCTGTAATATATCAGGTGAAAAGTAATGACAAGACTCGAGAAAGCTGTTGCATACACTTAATTTAAAACAATTTAATCTTTACATATTTTGCTTTAAATGTACAATCGACCTTTCAATCGTACGTAATCATACGTAAAATTCTTCATACAGTACTGTACAACTCTAGCACTAATATAAATTAAAAAAGGAAAAAAAAAAAAAAAAGAAAAAACACTGAGATCGATTTAAAGAAATAAGATGGTTTTGGACAGCAGTACAAGTCACTGTAGAGGACAAAAGATGCCTGAACTGCTCCTCTTGCTCTGTGGGGAGCAAAGGCCCGGCGCGTGACACTCTGGACGACCACAGGGACAGATCACATTCTTCGCAAGCCTGAAGTTGGCTCGCACACTTGGACTATTTCGCTCAGGGTAGCAGAGTTAAGAAACAAAAAAAAATGGACAAGGGGTAGACTTCGAGTTTTTTTTTATTTTTTGTTTTAGTGCAGGCCCTCGCAGCATTTATAGGCCTTTTTTGTCTTCAAGTCAACGCTCATTTACGCGAGTTATACGCGCAAGTTTTTGCCAACAAGATGAAAACGTTTCAAGCAAGCAAATTGAATTGCACTTCTCGTGAGCCATGTTACTTGTAGTTCGCCTAAAGCAATAGCAACTTGGAGAATGTTGTTGGTGGGGCCGCTCGAGTCCAGTTGAATGCAAATTAAGAGAAAGCAACTGAGGTAAGACACTTTCTTGTACTGATTTTTACTGACAAAGAAAACAAAACTATCAAGAGCGAGGTGAAAAGAAAGGTCTGTAGCTTAACTCGCCATGATAATCCGCGCTGTACCATCCTTTTAAAAGGTCACATTTGCTTATGCAGAACATTTATCTTCTAAGCCGAAAAAGTGGAGTTACTTGGTAATATACAATACGTCTAAAAGTAGTAGCAACAATAGTAGTCCGAACAGGAAAAAAAAAAAAAAAAAAAAAAAGATTTCTTATTTTTACCCAGTAACAAAGAACACAGAATTCCAGGTACTTTTTGTTAGTCAATCCCAAAACGACGACCAGGAATGATGAGACTGGGGGGGTCCCACACGTCCTGGCAGATACCACCGTCCTGACAAGCGTTCAGCACAGGCGCGCACACACACACACACACACACACACAAACAAACACACAAACAAACACACACACACTCGAGCAGCAACGTCCAGCAGCTCCTCACAGTTGAACTTTTGATTTGTATGTTTGTTCATATTTTACATTAATTACTCAATCGCCACACCCTTCCGAACCCAAACACATAGTGAGAAATGTTGACACCAGTCTTGCACACAAAACGTAGAAGAGGCAACCCACATGCATGCACATTCACACAGTCATTCTCCATTACACCCAAACACAAACATTCACGCACGTCGCACACACAACTCACATACACACACACACACACACACAAACACAAAGAAACAAACAAACAAACACACACTTTAAAGCTGTTGAGCTTTTGATTACTTCTGTAAAGGTGCAAGAAAGCCAAACGGTTCACATACCAGCTTGTCTGGAATGTTGGGTGCTTTTTTAGACAGACACACACACACACACAGGCACACGCGCACACACTCACGCAAACGCGCAAACACACACACGAACGCAGACTTTACAGGTAAACATAGTTGTATCATGAGGGCTGGAGATTGGTGGACAAGGGTTGCAGTAGCTCCTCTCCTCTGGGCGTTTCATCTCGACCTTTTTGTCTATGCTAGGCACCTTTAACGAGACAGGTCAAAGGTCACGAATCAAAAGGTCAATCAACATGGGTGGTGGGACGGGAGGAGCAAGGGTGCATGAACTGTGTGTTTGTTGGTGAGTGTCTGTCTATGTGTGTATGTGTGAGAGAAGTGAGTGTGTTAGTGTCAGTGGTTTGTGGGTGTAGACAGGTATAGTAGTGCCAAAAATGTGTGTGTGTGTGTGTGATTTGATTTAGACACTGATTCTTCTGTGAAACACATTTCACAGTCCACCATCTCTTCCACCCACCCCCTCTGACAAGTCTGTGTGCTGGATTGTGCATTTCCAGTCCCCACCAGCAGAGGGCAGCGATAAGACACCAGCCCAATCAAGTCAACGTGAATGTGTGTGTGTGTGTGTGTGTGTATGTGTGTGTGTGTGTGTGTGCATGTATGTGTGTGCGTGTGTGTGTGTGTGTGTGTGTGTGTGGAGAACAGTGGTGGTGTTTGGTAGCTGGGGGGACGTGTGGTCAGAGGGACGTGCTGTCCAGTAGGCGGACCTCCTCTTCGGTCTCCTCCTCTTCCTCCTCCGGCGGCTGGGTGCAGCTGATGAAGGACGGGACTAGTTGAACATTATGTTGTCGGGATCTTGGTCGGCCATCTGGGCCATGTGGCGGAGGATATCTTTTTTTGTGACGATGCCGAGGAGACGCCTGGAGAGAGAGGGATAGAGAAACAGAGAGAGGAGGGAGGGAGAGAGAGAGAGAGTGAAAGAGAAAGAGAGAGAGACAGAGAGATAGGGTTGGTGGGAGAGTAACAGGGAGGGAGAGAGAGAGAGAGAGTGAAAGAGAGAGACAGAGAGATAGGGTTGGTGGGAGTAACAGGGAGGAATAAAGGGAGAAAGAGATGAGGAAGAAGGGAGAGAGATTGAGAGAGGAGAGAGTGAGAGAGGAGAGAGTGAGAGAGAGTCAGTTTATTTTTGCATTGGAAAGATAAGGCTGTTTGCTGCAGGAGTCTGGCATCATGTTTCTGCTGGCAGGTGCAGATTTGCAACATTGGCTGGCGTTCCTTTTGAAATCCATTTGTTTACTCTTTCGAAATTTGTTTTGTTTGATTGTGTTTATCTGTGCGAGACCGCAGGATGTGGCCACAGCATCAGCGGCCTTGGTGGCGCTTCAGTAAGTGTTAATTGGGGTCACCCCCCCCCCTCTCCCCATCGCACTAATTCACCATCTGCGGAGGATAATAACACGGTGCCAACCGCACCTGTGTACCAGCACACGGGCATAAACTCAATTAGTCGTTTACGCCCAGACACTCTGCACTGCTGCCACCACAAGCATGAGTCTCCCTGCAAACCGAGGGGAGAGAGGAGGGCTGTGGAAGACTGGGAGAGCAGTGGGAGAGTGAGAGAATAAAAAGAAAGAAAAGAGAGGAGTGTGTGCATGTGTGTGTGTTGGGAGTGATTCTCACAGGATGGCAAAAGACCGAGAAGCTGGAACAGGTGCAGCAGAAATGAGTGGTGAAGTCACACACACGCACACACATACTGTACACACCTGCACACACACACACACATGCACTGCAACAGGCTTTAGTTTCTTACCACACACGCGCACACATACACACACACAACCATGTCGCTGTGAACCAAAGCCATTTTGTTCACCTAAAACTGGGGTTAGGTTTTCACGAAAGCTCAAGAGCATGTTTCATCCAACAGACGAACTCCATGAAATGTTAATGGTAGCCATGGCAGCCAACCAGATAGTCATTTACAATGGACATGGCCAACTCAGTTTGAAATTTTTGGAAACAAATGAAAATGTCTGATTTAACCAAATTAAAACATTGGAATATGTCTGTATGTCTGTATGTCTGTGTGTGTGTGTGTGTGTGTGGGCGTGTGTGTGTGTGTGTGTGCGCATGCTCTGGAGATCAAACATGAAAAGCTACACAGAGGTACTAACGCCTGGTGAAGTAGACCCAGACAGAGGCTGATTAGAGGTTCTAATCTAGAGCCAGCACATGTAGGGGTGGAACGTCTGAACAGAGAAGTGGAACAGGATTTTAGCCTTACACCAATGATAGATGTGAGTAAGTGTGTTTGTGGCCACATGTCATGGAGAGAGAGTGAAGGGCACTGTGGCCCTCTAGTGTGCAAAAGGGGAAGTGCACATGTTTGAGAGTTTGAGATGGAAGTATGTGTGAGTGAGTGAGAATACACTTGAAGTGACAATTTATGTGAACGTTTGACCAGACATTTAGGTGCAGATAACTTGCGTGTGAGTGTGTGTGTTTGTGCCAGAGCCATCACATACAAAAGCTTTGATTTCATTTGTCACCGCCCTGACAACACGATTAAATATCTATGTGTGTTTGTGTGTGTGTGTGTGTGTGTGTGTGAGTGTGTGTGTGTATACACACACATCTGTGTGGTTTTAGGCGTATACTACATACTACATAACTATTTACGGAGAGGTTAGAACAGTGGTTCCCAAAGTGAGGGGCAACCCATGCAGAGGCACAGCAAGGGGGCTTGAGAGTTAGAACACAGAACAAGAACCCTAACCAACCAACTACTGCATAGCAGCCTGTACTCAACCTATTACATGATAAGGGCTTACCGTTCAGCCTAATATTGTATATGTTAGATGGGATGGGATCAATACAGTGGTCAATCCACAGCTAATAACCAAATAAAATAATAATAAGAACAAATATTTAACTGCTAAAATATCCAAGTTTGACTTGTAATGAAACATTTTTCATCAAAAAAATGTAATACTTTATTTTAAATGTTAAAACAAGCTATGTGGGCATCTCAAATACTCTGAAACATGTTTTTTTTAGGGGGGGAGGCGGGATATTGTTTTTGTTATTGTGAAAGGGGGTGGGGCCTGCCATAAGACGTTTGGGAACCACTGGGTTAGAAGTACACGCTAATGCAGGAGGCATGAAACGTTGGTGAATCGTGAGAGACCAAATCAGATCAGAGAAGAACAGAGAGGGGAGTCATGGGAGCGTGGGAGTGCACGTCTGTGTGTGTTTGCGGTTTTGGGTGTGAGGCGTGTGCCGTGGGGGGTCTTCTTACTATCTCAATTCTGTTTTGTTCCCCTGCACCACTACAACTAGCACTCACTCCCACACACACACACACATACACACACCATCACCACGGAAACAGCACTCCACATCAATCACTCGGTAATGGTCGTAAAAGGCAAGTAGGGTGATGAGTCTACGGGAGATGGGGTTTCTTTTTTTTCCTTTTTTCTTTTTTTTTGATCAGTAAGTGAACATAATAACAACAACAACAACAACAATGTCAGGGAGGAAGTTGTTGCTGCTGCTACTACTACTACAACTATTAAACACGATGGGTTACTCGCCGATTCTGCACGGGCCGCGCTATGCCTGGGGGAATCAGTGGTCATCGATCTGTAGCCCACCAGAAGAAGGCCCGGGAGCGAGACGGAACGAGGGATTTAAATGAAAACAAAAAAAACAACAAGAAAACAAGGATAAACAAAAAGAGGAAGTGAGTCAATTGGGATTAATGTTTTTTTTTTGGCAATTGTTGGGTATTGGGAAGCTAAACACATACTAAACATGCTAACCATAGTCTAAAGCGGAGAAGAAATATGTTAACGTTTCTTGTCTATATCTTCTAAGTGTATTATGACGCTAAATGTTTTAATAGAGAGCTTAACTGTGAACAACAGAATTACAAATAGCCTACTGCTACTGGCGGTTAAATCATGCTATGCTACAGGGTCAGGTCTAGCTTCTCAGATTGAGGATTACTGAGAGGGTTTTTTTAAGTTCTGATATGAACATAACTGATTTGATACTGTGCTAGAATGAGCCCAAAATAATGACTGAAAGTTCCCAGAAACACCCAAGAGTTTAAGACCCAAGACCATCCACATAAAAGCTCTGAAGCTCTGAAACAATCCCATAGTGTAAAAGTGAATGCCCTTGTAACTTCCCCATGGTAACAATACACCCTCCTCTTGAGCCAATTGGTTGGTGTGGTCCTGGTGGGTGGGGAACTGCCAATCATATTCATCAATTTATGTGGGGGTTCATTTTTACATCCTGTAATTTGAAACTTCACTCAAGTTTCATGCTTCCCATCTAAGAGGAGGAGGAGTCTACTAGGCAGTGTGGGTGGAGTGAGTCTGAGGGGGGGCGGGGCTAGTCACCAAGGGCTCCACTCGATGCTTGAGCTCTTCCAGGTGCTCTAAAATATTCTTCTTAGTGATGACTCCCAACACAATCCTGCAACACACACCATCGACACACACACAGGCTCAACAAACACAACAAACAAAAAAAACAAAAACAACGCAAAGACAACTTCAAAACAGAACACAAAGCAAAGGAAGAAGACTGTAAAACTGCAGACATAAGGAGAGAACAACAATAACAACAAAAAAACATAAACACATTTAACGCAAATTGAATTGTAAATTAAATGAATTAAATTACAGAATTAAATCATAGTTAACTCAAATGTAAAAAAATTGAAAACATCTGCCAGTGCTGCTCGTTATATGGATGAAGGAAAGGGAAATCCTGTAAAGCAAACTGACAAATTAATACGAAAGGAACGGAAATCGGCTGAATGGTCTCATCAAAAATGGTAACGTGGAGATGATTTTATAATGGATACTTATCAAAGTGATGGATGCAATAGAGTGCAACTGCAATTTCACTAGTGTTGGTCTTTGTGGGCAAGAAAACCTCTTCATCCTTTATTTTCATTGGACTCATAACTTTGACAAATATTTACAAATTTTTGTTTTAACTCGGAATTAACGTCTGGTAATCTGTCAAATAGAAATCAATATATTACCAGTTCGTCCTTTTTTAAGCTTTCTTTATATATTTTCAATTGGCTCTGCCTTTCCTTTCTGGATGATTGTGGCGCCAATCGAGAATAGGACACCAGGTAGAGATCAATCACGTTTCTGTGACGGGACGTGTCCTGTGATAGGCAAGTTTCTGTGACGGGATGCGTTGTGTGATAGGCAAGTTTCTGTGACAGGATGCGTTGTGTGATCGGCAGGTGCTTTTGGAATGCAGCCAGCAGCCAGAGCCACGTGTCACCTGAGAACCCTCATCAATCCCACAATGCTTAGCATGCAAGAGCCATGCAGCAGCAGCAGCAGCAGCAGCAGCAGCATGAGTAGAGCATGAGTGTGTGTGTGTGTGTGTGTGTGTGTGTGTGTGTGTGTAAAAAGAGAGACTCTGAGAGAGAGTATCCTGTGTACATCAATGCACTAAACAGCACCGGACACAGGTGCACGTCTCAAACAGCAACAAGACAACAGTCAGCAAGATGACGACGGAATGGAGGGAGAGACAGATAGAGAAAGAGAGAGAGAGTTCTAAGACTCCTCTCTTTTTTTCCATCCATCAATCTCTACCCTTAAAAAGAACCCCCTTCCTCTCCATTTAACTCTTTAACCCCTCCCCCCCCAACTCCATCTTCCAGAGTCCCCCCACCCCCACCCTCATCCACCCACCCACCCACCCACCCACCCTTCCCCGCCTCGCGTGGCCAGCACAGCTCACCCGTTGTGGGTGACCAGGCACTGGCGCAGGCCCAGCTTGCGGAAGATGTCCACCACGATCTCCATGGGCGTGTGGTCGGTAACCGTGAAGGGGCTCATGTCCAGGATGGAGCGCAGCTTGAGGGGCCGAGGGCTGTCGGCGGGCAGCGTCGGGGCATGCTGGGTGAAATAGACCCGCGAGTTCAGCAGGATGCCCTCCTGCTTACGCCGGGCGTTTTCTGAGCGAGAGAGAGAGAGAGAGAGAGGCAGAGGAAGAGATAGGGTTCAGTGATGAATTTAATCATATTGTTTAAAATGTTGAAAGTCGCTTTGGCTTAAAAGCACCAGTCAAATGTAATGTAATTTGCATAGTCTGTCTACAGAGACTCCCATTGATGGCGTGTTTAAATTCAGGTTCAGTCTTTCAAATTGTTATTCAATAATTAGTGTACATCACCTTAACCTAACCTCAACCCTAATATGAGACTTTGCAGATATTGTGACCATGCACGGATCACAATAACACATTCATCTTCTCCTCTGGCACGCACAGTTAGGGGAACTTGGCGAAGGGTTTATTATCACTTTAATTGCCTCACATCACATCACATTGATTAATCTAACTGACAACTTTAATGAAGGTAAATAACATTTCAGATCATTAGTCCTAGTGTGCTCTTGGCAGGAATTCAACCCACGACCTCAGGGTAGTAAACACCATGCTGGCGTGGCAGTACTTATTCAGCTACAGGAACATTGGTTATACTACTTCTGGAAGCAGTGAGAGAATAAATATCATCATCATCATCATCATAATCATCATAATCACCTCCCCCCCCCCCCTCACTCAAGGTACTTCCTCTACATTACGATAATATAGAATGTTAAAACAGTTAAAACTCTACAGTAGTATTTAATTTGTTGGCATGATGTAACTTCCTGAAAAGAAATGAAGCAACCAGAGAGGTTTTAAACTAATTCTAGACATCCCTTACTTTATCCTCTTCTCTCATCTATGGCTCCGAACAAGAAGAAGAAGAAGAAGAAGAAGGTTTGATGATTTATCAATTCTACTGTGTGCATCTGCAAACAAGGGCCCTGTTCATGATTACGTGTGACTGCATTACACAAATGTATATGGTACATTTCTGCGTTCAAACCCTTTTCACAAAACTCATATTTGTCGGCCATTCTTGAAAATGACCAACATGGTCTCCAGAGGCCAAATCCGAGGAGCCTATGATTCTAAAACTGATCAGACCCCTTTTGTGAGCTTTTCTATCAAATGTTATGCTTTAACCACAACATGATCGATTTGTGTACTTCTATTCTATTCTATTCACTCACCGATGGCGATGGTGATGTCCCTGCGCAGGGCGAAGCCCACCAGCCGCTGCGACTCCTTGGAGACGATGACGGGGAAGCCGTTGAAGCTGGTCTGCGTGATGATGGCCTGCAGCTCGGCCAGCGTCAGGTCGTCCTGCGTGAGCACGGCCAGCGGCGGGTCGGAGCGCCGCGGCCGCATGACGTCGCGCGCCAGCGTGGTGTGCGTGAACTCCTCCTTGGCGTCCAGGAACGGGTAGCCGTTGAGGCGGATGTGCGCCTCGTAGATGCCCTCGCGGCCGAACGCGTCGCCCACCCACTTGCTGGTCATGACGGCCGCCATCAGCGGCACGATGTACTCCAGGCCGCCCGTCAGCTCGAACACGATGACCACCAGCGACACCGTCATGCGCGTCACGCCACCTGGAGGGGGGGGGGGGGGGGGGGGGGGGGCACACGATTATATTTGCGGAAAGCAAAATAGAGTATTGACTGCTATGAACGTGCAGTAGACTAGATAACCCACCAACAGAGATGTCGTGGTTTGCTGAAGCTACAGTGTTTATTAGTTTAATACATTAGAAATACTGTATATGGAAAGGAGAGATGCTGAAATAATTTGCACAGCTACCACAAACAGAAGCAGTCAGGCAGAGGCAGAGTTAAGTGGCATCCGTAATGAAAATACCAACAAAATGCATAAATTCCCTCACACACACACACACAGCTGTTGGACATACAGTACTGTACCTTGTATTCATCAAGGTACATACAAACACATGATAGTCATCTATACACACACAGCACACACACAGCTGGAAGACATACCTTGTACTCATATGCAGAACAGGAAGGAACTGACAATTTCAGTTATCCTTGTATCAAGCGGTGCGCGCACGCACGCACGCACGCACGCACGCACGCACGCACGCACGCACGCACGCACGCACGCACGCACGCACGCACGCACGCACGCACGCACGCACGCACACACACACACACACACACACACACACACACACACACACACACACACACACAATAGAAGGCTCCCATCAGACTCACCGAGACAGGCGGCGGCCCCCACCATGGCGTAGAGGCCTGGCGTGATGCAGTCGGCGCCCACCTCGCACCACTCCTTGAACAGGAACCAGTCGTGGTGGTAGTACGCCAGCTGCTCCATCACGATGCCCACGATGCGCCCCGCGATCGCCCCGATTGCCATGCTAGGGATGAACAGACCTGACGGCACCTGAGAAAGGAAGGAGGAGAAGAAAAGAAAATGGAGAGGGCAAAGGAAAGAAAAAGGAAACGGAAGGGCATTAAGGAGAGGAAAGACAAAGGGAGATGTGATGAGAAAACATGGACAAAGGTACTGCAGAAAGGAGAGGCACAAGAGACACTGTATGAATTGTTCTACAGCATCATTAATTTACTGGATGGATAAGGGTAATAGAAACAGCCTTACAATAGAGAGGCCAACCTGACACCACCCAGCAAAAGGGCCACAAAGGCACCTCTTGTCCTTCCTCCCTGAGAGCTCCCCACACACCTGCTTAACTTCATATAATCTTAGCAGTTAGCATGAGCTCAGTGTAGGGAGGCTTCGTGGCTCTCTCGCAATGTGCTATTGAATTATGCTTTCCACTTACAGCAAAGCTGACAACGATTGCTTGATTGAAAGTGAATATAGTGATAAATAAATGTTAAGCGTGAAATTGAATATAGTGATAAATTAATCTTAGACGTAAAAGAGAATATAGTTGATGAATAGATTTTAAGCTGAAGGGGAATATAGCCGTTTCAGATCAGGCGTGTCACTAACAAATCCCATATTCCACAATCAATTCCTCAATAAATCCACCCTTCCATACGGACACTGACCTTCAGGCCGAAGGTGAATATGGTCATGACGACCTTGAAG
>NC_085009.1:16268042-16355542 GCF_963854185.1 Sardina pilchardus | reverse complement strand
TTACTTCATGTGGGGCTAAACTCTGCAAGAATGCAAGAAACAACAAACAGACACAAAATAGCCTCTATCTATCCCTCTATCCATCCATCCCTCCCTCCCTCCCTCCATCCATCCACCCCTCCATCCCTCCCTCCCTCTATCCCTACCTCCATCCCTCCCTCCCTCCCTCCCTCCCTCCATGGGTCGTACAGTACCTCTGCCTGTCCCAGGATGAGCTCGGCCCAGGTCTTCCACTGCGGGCACTTGTCGCGCTCGGCGAAGGTGGTCTCGTTGGAGCCCCAGCAGCACTGCTCGTGGTTGAACCACATGGCCGTCAGGCACACGCCCTCCTTGATGTCGTTCATCCAGTCGGCCGCGATGTCGATCACGCCGGCCAGCGCTCCTACGGGGAAGAGAACACGGTGGCCACGGTAACTACGGTGACCAAGAGGCGGAAGGAGAACAGATGGCAGTGTTCTCTGATTCTCCTGCGTGGCAGGCGGTCTTTCTTTTTCCCTCTCTCTGAACTTGTCTGCTCTGATGTACAGCAGCACCATCTTCAACTGATTTGCGAGACAAAATGGTTCTGGAAGGCCTCATCACACAGAGACAAAATGTAATGTGGAAAAATATTTTCTAAACCTCAGTGGAGTTAGACGCAAGAACGCCATGCTTCACTATATTTCAATCATTCTCATCTTTTGGAAGATGTAAGACGTAACAGGCCTTTCTACCATCTGTTGGTGTCTCGCACTTTCATCCTCTCGCTCCATTGCACACACACACACACACACACACACACACACACACACACACACACACACACACACACACATATACATATACACAGTTGGTTACATCACAGGTAGCTTAGCCTGGCTCTGTCTTGACAGACTGAGTGCCTAAGTGCCAATTAAGAGAAGCACAGGAATCGATAACGGAGAGTCAAATAAAAAGGTCATGTAGCCAATTCAGCCATTACTCCATTATGGTTTTGGCCCACCACTGCTTTTGGCCAACAACACCGATGATGACCTCTGGGGATGTGCTATGGCAGCTGTTGCCCTGGCAACAATGAGTTCCCTTTTTTCCTGGGCAATTCAATTTAGTCCAATAGCTTGCTTAGCTCGTTAGACAACAAATTGTTGAAGATTTGATTCATTATGGAGCTGAGCTGCCGCGCTGACGTGTTTCCCAGCACAGAGGGCGGCCTAATGTGGGACAGAGTGACTGGAACGGAGACGGATCTCACATAGTCAAATCTCCTTTCTGTAGCAGCTGCGCTCGTCTGGGTCCCGGGAGGGAACAGAGAAGGCAGTGGAATGTGCATATACCGAAAATGTATCTGTGTGTGTGTGTGTGTGTGTGTGTGTGTGTGTGTGTGTGTGTGCATGAGTGAGAGAAACAGAAAATGTTTGACTGCCTGTATATGTCTAGTTCACTCCACATAAGATGCTGTTCTTCACAATGTGTGTGTGTGTGTGTGTGTGTGTGTGTGTGTGTGTGTGTGTGTGTGTGGTGTGTAGCAGTCCTACCTGATGCCAGGCCAGTGAGGGTCACCACCAGCCATCCTGACCAGGCGTCGTACAGGCTCTTGGTGAACTCCCATGCTGACTCCTTCTTTTTACTGTTTATCTGCACAGACACACAAGGAAGGAGGAAAGATCAAACCTACAGTATGTCCAGTGTGTGTGTGTGTGTGTCTGTGTGTGTTTGTTTGTGTGTGTGTGTGTGTGTGTGTGTGTGTGATTGTGATATGAAATAGCTCTTCCCGGTTTAATTTTGTGGAATTATGTTATGTTGGCCTGAACACTCTCAATTCATTAGTGGGTTGTCTGCTCTAGACAACCATCTAAAGATGAAACACCCGCTGCCAACAGCTAGCATTAGCAGTAAAGCTAGCACCAGCATTGTACCGGTACATGACAACTAGTAATCGACTAGTTACAACACAACGAGTCGATTCATCTCTTAACTGTAAATAGAGTAAACAGAGTTATGATTACGCTCAGAGAGGTCGACAGATACACACACACTCATGTATGCCTCTGCCAACACACACACACACACACACACACACACACACGTGCTGGCCCGTTCCTAATTCTAACTGACAAGCACTAAGCTGTTAAAAGCAGGAAGTCACCCCCTGCTCTTGTTCTCTGATGTGTTTCATGCTACACTCCGAGAGGAAGGGAGGAGTAGCCTGTTACAGAGGAGATATTCAAATGATACACAAATGATACACGGTGCCTCTAGGAATGCATGAGTGGCCAACAGATATGGCCGAGATATGATGGACCCGAGCCAAGACGGTTTCAGCCTGCTGTCAGCTGGATGCTGCCTCTACCTGTGCTTTATTACCTCAACACAGTTCAGAGAGAGAGAGAGGGAAGGGAGGGAGAAAGAGAGAGAGAGAAAGTAGTGAGAGTTGAAATTAAAACAGAGATGGAGAGTAAAGGAGAGAGAGAAATGGAAAGAACAGGACAGGAGAATGAGATGAAGAAATGGAGAGGGAGGGGAGAGAGCAGGGAAAGGAGAAAGAAAGAGAGTGAGAAAAAGACTGCACAGTAAGCAAAACGGTGAGACCTAATTCAGGCGTGCGCGCACACACACACACCTCAAGGGGAACACAAATCTGCTCGTCATAGAGTTTCGTTGTATCAAGGTAACCATTGAAACTTGAACTTTAACTTATAAACACACACACACACACACTACAGTTAATAATATCAATGCAGACAAAGAGCACTCTTTAGGCACACACACACACACACACACACACACACACACACACACACACACACACACACACACACACACACACACACACACACACACACACACACACACACACACACACACACACACACACACACACACACACACACACACACACACACACACACACACACACACACACACACACACAAACACACACACACACACACACACGTCTAATTGTGGACCAGACGCTGACTGAAAGACTTCCTCTTACATCGTCTCATCACATGATGCTGATCAAGCATCAAGGGATAACCACACAAAACAAGGCCACATTATTCGCACTGTCAATGTGTGTCTGTGTGTGTGTGTGTGTGTCTGTGTGTCTGTGTGTGCACACGCATCTGTGAGTACTGGGATGACCTTGTTATTTTGAGAATTCTAGGGCTTTTCCAATTCATTAGGGGATGAAAGTCTCTGGAAATTACTCATGACTTTTTAACAAGCTCAAACTCGATTAAGGACGGGTGGGTGTCTGGTGAAGACTAGCGTCTCTACAGTATTTCTACTCTACAGGCCTGTAGTGGGGGCCCATGGCTGCTGGAGTGATGGACACAGACACACAACAGGCTTCCAGGCTTGACAGACACAGGCCAAAGTGGGAGAGCAATCTCAGTACAGGCATACGTATGTGAGAGAGAAAGAAAGATAAAGAGATAGGGAGAGGGAGAGAGAGAGAGTGTGTAAGAGAGAGAAAAGAGAGTGTGTAAGAAAGAGAAAAGAGAGAGAGAGTGTAAGGGAGAGAAAAGAAAGAGAGAGAAAGAGAAAGAGAGAGAGAGAGACAGTGAGAGAGAAAGAGAGAAAAGAGAGAGAGATTGATAGACAGATAGGTACATAGATAGATAGATATACAGATAGATAGATAGATAGATTGAGATTGAAAGAGAGAGGATAGTGAGGGAGTAAGCGATGTGTGAGAGAGAAGCATCCAGTGAGTGAGACAGTATTGATGTGCATATAGATATTCAGATGAAGGATAACTATCGTTTTATAAATAACATAAATAACTTGCAATAACAAGACAAGATATTGGCCACATTTCATCTGTGCTTCTTGCCAGACATGTTGAAAAATAGCATTCTTGGCATTGTACTCCTACAGGTTAAGCTGCAAGCGTGTCTAACTATGACAGACGGCTCATAATGTCTCATGTTTCACCATTCAGGAGTCCTGAACCTTTGTGTTCTGTCAGCACAACAAAGACTTGACAAGCTTGAGTGATCTTATCTCGGATTAGAGGATGACAAACAGCACACACAGAACACACTGAGGAGAAAGTGTATGAATGTCTGTGGGCAAAAGTATGCATTACTCCTCGAAGGCTGCCTAAAGTTGACAGTTCTAGTCTCTCCAGAGAAGCACTTTTCCTGAACACTTAGGGGGTATTCACACCTGCCTTGTTTAGTTCGATTAAAACGAACTCAAGTTCGTTTCTTGCTTGGTTCGGACCTTTTTGACTGGTGTGAATACAATCACTCGAACTCTAGTGCGGACCAAACAAGCGGACCGAGACCCAGCTGAGGAGGTGGTCTCGGAGCGGTTCCTATCGAACCCTGGTGCGGTTCGTTTATGGTGTGAAAGCAGACCGACCTCGATCCGACCCAGTTACAGAAATCTACCTTTTTTGGATTTGACGAGCTCCCGTAGTTTTTGCGCAATATGGGAAATGTAGGATAGCTCCGTGACGCACAACAGCTGTAAGCAGCAGTGGGCTAACGCTTTTTTGCCAACAATAATTTGATTTTGCATCTCCTACCCGTTCCGTCTTCCGTAGGCCTGCTGTTAGCATGTTGGACACACATGAGAGCTCTTCTCAGCTGTTTTGTTTCACGTCTTCGTCGTTGCAAAATTACCAGCATGATATTGTTAAACTTGCATCAAACGGTCTTGACACTCAAGCACTTCTGCAAAGCTGTAACTGAATAAACTATATTGCTAGGATAATAACGAGTACAGTACGCAAACATAGTATTTACGTGGGCCAACTTTGACTTTGGCTTCCTATTCTTCACCCCACCTACACGTTTACCAGCCAATGGGTGAACGACCTTAGCACATGTGCTTTTGTTTATAAATTCTGGTCCGGTTGCAATTAATCACGGTGTGAAAGCGAACCGCACTAAAAAAGAAAAAAAGGAAAAGAAATTGGTCCGGACCAAATAAGTGAACTAACGGACCTTCCTGGTGTGAATAGGATGAATATTGTAAAGGCAAGATTGTGCAGCTTGAAGCTGCAGTGGGTCTGGTATTTGGTTAGTAGCTATGATCACATACGTCACTGCTGTCTATTTCAAGTTTAATATAAGTTTGAGTTATTCATATAGTTTGAGTTCATTGTTAGTTTTCCAAATTAATTTCAACTTCAGATATTTACTTACTTCTTGATGATGCAAACAGAAATGAAAAACTACTGACACTCTTGGTTCTGACAGAGGGACAAACAAAAGGCAACTGCTCTTGATTCCGTTAGCAGTTGGGTCCAGAACCGGGAGTGGTCAATCCCTGGGGGGCCCAGCTCTCCAGCGGTTTAAAGAGGAACCGCTGTAATCAAGGATGCAGCCGAGAATGCAACGGAGAATGTTGCACGATGCACCATGGCAGCAAGCTAATTAGCACATAACATTAATTACCTTCCTCTACCAACTGCAGAACGGAAGAAAAACATCCATCTTTTGGCTCCAGCTGTGAACCAACTTTTCAAGGTCGCGGAATTAATTTATTTTGGATTGAAATGGTCCGAATGGATACATTTTTGGTGCACAAACCACATTACACAACCCGTTTCCTGTTACTGCTGTTCCTGACGGGAAAAGGAGTTTAGTGGGCCAAAGGAAGGGTCTCCTCAGGATTCTGCAGGTGTTTGGGTCTTTAACTGGATGTAAACAGACTAACAGAAGGAGGTTCTTCTGAGGGTGTTTGCGTACTTGTGCAAGACGTGTGTGTGTGTGTGTGTGTGTGTGTGTGTGTTTTAAACACAAACCTAGCAGACTGACAAATTAAAGACTTAAAGCAAAGGAAAAAAGTGTGTTTTGAGCTACTTTGCAGTGTCACTTGTGGCTCGGGAGTGTGTATGTGTTTGTGCGTGTGTGCGCCAGTGTGTGCGTGTGTATGCGTTTGTGTACACCTTTACACATGTGTGCGCTCGCGCGCGTGTTTTCAGCTACCTTGCGGTGCCGCTCGCGGTCCTTGCACTTCTCGCGCACCCAGTCGATGGTGTGGAAGTCGTCGTAGGTGCCCACGCCCGGGATGGGCTCCTCCAGCAGGTCCAGCAGGTGGGTGGAGCTGCTCACCACCCCGCCACCGTTAGACATGGCGTAGTTAGAACCTACCGCAGAGGAGGAGGAGGAGGAGGAAGAGGTGGAGTGGACAGGAAGGAAATACAGATGTGGGAGAGAGGGAGGATGAGAAGGAGAGAGGGAATAAAGTTGAGAGAAAGGAGATAAGAGAGGAGGAGAAAAGAAAAATCAATTAGTTTCCCCAATTAGTTTTAAAATGTTCCAGGGAAAGTTATCCCTAGACTGCGTATCCCTCCTCCAACAGAAAATAAATGGTCCATACAATGTAACAGCTAGAGGTAGACTGATTAATCAGGCTTATTTTTTTTTTTAAATTAAAATAATTGTCATTGGTTGATATCTGGGAATATTAAGACGAATTAACAGGCAGATGCATCTGCAGGCAGCCCAGTGTTGTTGCTGCTGTGGATCATGTATGTTGCATACCGTCCCTTCTGTCAACTGAATTACCAGCAGACTCCAACCAGAACTTTTAGAAGAGTACAACATTGCCCCTGGGAGAAAATGGAAAAGCTTACACTCTTATCGTCTCATCATACTTTAAAATGCATATACCAAACCAAAACGCCAAATATCAGCCAAAAAAAGGGGCATAGGCTATACCGGCCTACCCTGGAAATCCAGAGCTCTCGCAAGAGCACAGTTTGTCTGGCAATCAGTAATGATGCTCATTACTCATGTCCTTGGGGCCGACCAGCACCAATCACATTGGTGTATCTGATATAGGAGGCGGGCCATCCCAAGTTACAGGTGATGACAGCCCTGCAATGTCGAAGTCTGGAATCAGTCAATAAGCATTGGTCGTAGTGTGATCCAATTTGACATTTTCAAATGCACGCTTGGTGCCACATCTTGCGTTAGGTCACTTTTATTACCTCATAGACCACCAGACCCTAAATCTTTTGTTTTTTTTCTCCCCAAAGTTCCAGGTGTGCTCCAGGTGTGTTAGAGAATGAGTTTTGTTCAACTCAAATCAACCTAGTGCCCGAAACATTGAATTTGACCTGGAGATTGTCTGGTGCCCTGAAGGGTAGCTTAACCTTGCTGACCTCTCCAGACCAAACAGCAGTTTCAGGAGAAAGCACACGGAAGCTAGCAACCATGCTATGCTAACAGGCACGCCAGTTAAGCAGCTTAACTTGCCTTTGCCCCATGACATTGTGGGTAATGCAGTTACTAGAGCCAGAATGGAGCCCGCCAGAGCTCAGTGGCATGAATTATGGAGCCCACCAGAGCTCTAGTGAAACAGATCACACAAATTAATGTTTGTGAATAAAATATAAATAAAGCCAAAATGTTATGAGAAACTGTGCCATGGCTGATGTTGGATAAAAGGTTCCTCCTGTAGATTTTGCCGACTGAAAAACCTCTAAACCTAGAAGGCTGTTGCTGTGTATTGGGACTTTTATCTGCTATTCATTCCAGATCCTCTGATGATGGCAAAAGCAGGTTTATAGGGTTCCCTTTAATTAGCAGCCAAAAGCACTGGGAAGACACCATACTCCTGAGGGGCATTCAAATTAGTAAACATCTAGGCATATGTTTGCAAACAGGTTTCTGTTTGCCTTGGGTTTTTGACGAACGTTTGCAAACACTCTCAAACAGGTACGTGAGGAGGTAGTTCTCCGATGAGCTTGATGAAGGTAGCAATACAAATACAACATGAACACCAAATCGTTCAAATGTTACTTCAGAGAAAACATGCTCAGCACAAGCATTCACCAATTCACCGAATTTGAACGCACCTCTGGCCTATCCTTGAACACACACTTGAGTGTGTTGTATGTGTGTCTTAAGGACCATTCAAACAGGGAATTTACAATCTCTCATAACTAATACAGCCATTCTGTTGTCAGGCATGCCCTCTCATTCTCACACACACACACACACACACACACACACACACACACACACACACAAACACACACACACACACACACACACTTGAAGGGCTTGGCACGTGAAAGATCCAAGTGTACATTGACCATTTTACGAGCACACAGCACACATGATCAAAACGTCCAGCCTGGAAATGACCAGGCCGAGTGATAAGCTCACTGATCAAGGTCTTTCAGTCTCTCTGTTTTCGTTGGAACTGGAGTGCAAACATTCATACAAAGGAGGTCAAAGTCATGGCTCCCCAGCTGATATTCAAGGTTTTGTTTGACAATCCAATGATAACCACACCTTAGAAAAAAGAAAAAAAAAACACACACACACACACATTTGATAGCCTAACAAACCATAAAAAAAACGAAACACTACTCCTCCAGCACCTCTAGCACAGTCGTAAGGGTAAGGGTTGTTTCTTTTAATGGCATATTTAGGCCACCATCAAGACCATAGTCACGACAACGCCACAGTCAAAAATCCGGAACAGAATGTTAAGTAGTCCACATGGAATGTAAAGACTCCACAGGAAAAACTGACCACTAAGAACTAGCCGCCAACATGAAACAAACACCGCTGCACATCAGCTCACACAAGAATTAAGACATAAACATACTGTGCAAATCAACTGCAGTCTTCCTGTTCGGTCTCGTCTTTCCTACGCATCTCGAAAAGCCAGACAGGCCTATAGGCTAACAATAAATAAAGAGTCCAGAGGCAGCTGTGCGTCTAGCCAAGGGGGAGTACATTCACGCTGTGGAGAGGCTCTGCATTCAATAGCCTGCTGAGTCAACACCACTCAAGAAAAACAGACACACTATTATCAGGCCTGATATTATGTAGCCTCTCTCTTTCGCTAGTCTCTCACTCTTTTTCTCTCTCTCTCTCTCTCTCTACACCACACACACACACACACACACACACTCATGCGCACACGTACTGCAAGGCCTTAGCCTGAACATAGCCTATGGCATATCTGCCAGACACGTATGTGACACAGAAGGTGACCCGCCATCACAGATTCACATTCAAAAAGACATAAATAGTCACCGTGTACAGCCTAGCCTACAAGCACCACACACCAGACATGCACAATATTGCACGCACATACACAGGCACACTAGCCACATCAGGGAGTCACACACACACACACACACACACACACACACACACACACACACACACACACACACACACACACACACACACACACACACACACACACACACACACACACACACACACACACACACACACACACACACACACACACACACACACACACACACACACACACACACACACACACACACACACACGCACAAACACACACACGGAAGAGTCACAGCAACAGGAGCCTCAGGCCATAACAACACTACTTCTCTTTCTGCTGCCTCACTGCCTCACTCTCTCTCTCTCTCTCTCTTCCCCCCCCCCCCCCCTCCACCCCCTCTGTCTCTGACGGCACAAACAGGGCAAGGAGCCATTTTGATAGGTCCAGCCTGCATCTGCATCACTACACAGAGACCATCTCAGATTTGTTTATGAATTAGTCCCTTCCTCTGATGTGCATTAAGGCTCACTCACTCAAAGCCATAAAAAAAAAAAAGACCACACAAACTTCAATGCAGCAGCCATTTGGGCTCCAACCAATTTCACGCTCGTGATTTTGATTTAGCCGCACTACCACTGCACCATATACTGCCAACATTTCTGTAACTGCAGCATAAGAGGCCAATGCACCTGTGTGTGTGTGTCTGTGTGCGTGTGTGTGTGTGTGTGTGTGTGTGTGTGTGTGAGAGTGTGTGTTCCTCACAACAACCACAAGGCAAGTGAATTGTGGCTTAGATGAGAGAGTTTGGCGAGACACTGTGGATGCTTGATGTGGTTTGTAATGTCTTCTGCAGCTGCAGCGTGGCGCACCATTGGTGAGTGCGTGCGGAAAGTTCCAGCAATGTGCCACCTCACTGCCTGGCGCGCGATCAATCGCATCGTCTGGCGACACTGACCAGAGTGGCCATTTCACACCAGCTCCAGAAAAACCACAGCAATCCATCCAGCCTAAAGCAATGCTTTGCAAGTGGAGTAAACATAACAAAGATACAGGCACATAGCATATAGAAGACTCTTAGTTTACTGCGATTTCTCAACTAATAAGCCGTGGCTTATACTGTACATAGATTTTGCTATTTTTTTTTCTGCTAAGAGGTTAATACACGGGGGCAGTTAATATGGTACTAATACGGTTTTGTTTCTTTTAACTTGCATAAAACAAAGTCCGGCTATCCACAGGAAATGACTGTAGTTTTACTTTAGTAAATAGGTGGAGCAAGGCTACAAGCTAATGCTAGTATTAAAGGCAAGGCTAAGTACTAACAGCCTTATGCTATGGTCATGTGGTTCATAACAGCGGTATAACACTGGCAGGCAGACTGCTTAATTTTGCATTCAGCCATATAGGTCAGCACTAAATGCTAACGCTAGCACTCTTGTCTGGGGAACACCATGCTGACCATAAGGGTGTGTATGTGCATGGGTGGGGGGGGGGGGGGGTAGGCAGCGGAAAACAGAGGAGAGGAGGAGGCTAGGAGGGAGGGAGAGAGAGAAAGAGAAGGGAAGAGAAGCAAGGAAGTAGAGAGGGCCTGAGGCCAGGTAAAGGATGAGAGGAGGAAGAGTTCAGGCGAGGCGAGTGTATTTAAAACAGCACATTTCACCGAGGCAATCTAATGTGCTTGCATAAATAATTGCAAAAGGAAGGTCGATTGGAGAGATAAATGATGGAGGACCTCAAAGGAAGGAGGGCGGAGGAAAAATGAGTGTCCAACAGAGCGAGGAAGAGAGAGCATGATGTGAGGGAAGAGGAGAGGCAGGTGATTTAGAGACGGCAGCATGACTCGAGTGGAGCAGAGTGACCAGTGATTCAGAGAGAGAGGGAGAGAGAGAAAGAGAGAGAGAGGGGGAGAGAGAGAGAGAGGGAGAGAGAAAGAGTGAGAGAGAGACATGACGCGAGTAGAGAGGAGTGACAGGTGATTTAGAATCTCAGCTGCTGGTGACTCAGAACAAAACACAGTGGACCGGATGCTGATTAGACTCGTGCTGACTACAACTGTGTGTGTGTGTGTGTGTGTGTGTGTGTGTGTGTGTGTGTGTGTGTGTGTGTGTGTGTGTGCATATGTGCGTGTGTGTGTCTGTCTGTCTGTGTGTGAGCTCATGCCAGAGTACTGCATACATGTACGTGTGCATGTGTGCACTCATCAGATAGAGACAAGTAAGAAATAGTAGTAGGACTATAACCTTGTGGGCTATTGCCGTGTGACAAAAGGACTGAGAGCAACCGAGACAGACATGGGGGCTGAATGGAGACTACTGCAGCACAGCGGCTTCCCTGATTCAGGTGCTAATACATCACCTCTCCGACACACACACACACACACACACACACTGTTACGCCGTACATACTTGCAAATACCTGTTAAGTGCGTGTGTGTGTGTGTAAGTGTGTGTGTGTGTGTGTGTGTGGTGAGCTTAGTTTACGTAAGCCCTGGGCGTTACTGTGGCCTGGTGGCCCCAAAGCTGCTAAACTCAAGAACACAGGCTGTCCCCTCCTGCTGCCACTTACATAAAAACTGTTCTACCACCAGAGAGCACAGCGCACCTGAGCAGACATCCACTCTGATGGATGAATGGGAAGACAGGAAGACAGACACACACATACACAGACATACAGACACACACACACACACACACACACACAGCATGTTAAGCTGTGCTGGTGTTTTGGTTTGACCTGATTGAGAACTTGAGGCTGGACGAGGACACACACACACACACACATGGGAAACCTGATGTTCACTGCAATTGTAACAAGTGTGTCATTTTTATGCTCATTGACCATAGCAGATAGACGAATCAGTTCTGAATGATGATGTTATGCAAAACAGATAGAGAAGATCTACTGAGGAGGGCAGTTGTGAAGTGAGAGAAAGAAAGAAAGAAAGAAAGAGAGAGGGAGATGGAGAGAGAGAGAGAGAGAGAGAGAGAGAGAGAGAGAGAGAGAGAGAGATAGAGAGAGACAGAGAGAGAACACACACCACTCTAGGGAAGGCAGCCAATTTGTTCAGTTCAATAACAGCAGAAACAAATGCATTTGCCGAATCCACCACGGTGTGTTAGGCTAAAAAAAAAGTCACAATAAGTGTTTTTGTCTCCTCAACTCAGGAACACAGAATAGCATTGTATTCTTCCTGGAAAAGGTGTTACAGAATCACACACAGTCATGTGATCCGCAGGTTGCTATAGGACACGGTTTAGCACAGTCATGTTAGCACTGTAAATAGGCAGCTTCAGGGAAATGGTCTACAACACACCCAGACCGATGCTAATGCTAATGTGTTTACAAATGTCATGTGTTTGTATCTCTGTGTATGTGGTAGAAGCTGGTGCATGTTCACCAATGGCCAGAGATTGATTAACCCAGGGAACTCGGACTGACTAGAATGAGTGGCAACACAAGGTTATATTCAGTTATATTGAACAAACTGAAACTGGGATGCTGGACAGTTACAGCGTATCTGGGAAAATAACAGGTCTGTCATATCTTACCCACAGATAAGGTTCTGGAGAGTCAAGCAGCGATCTTACCTCAGGGGTGGTAACCAACTGTCAGGAAGCGTTATAGTGCTGGGACTGACCTTTCCCATTCATTGAGGACAAAGCTGAGCACTGACAGCACTACGCACATTTCAGTTTCTGAATTAGTGGCTCTATGATGCAATCATACAAGCGCACGCGCACACACACACACACACACACACACACACACACACACACACACACACACACACACACACACACACACACACACACACACACACACACACACACACACACACACACACACACACACACACACACACACACACACACACACACCAACTCAGGGTTTACGGAGCATGATGAAGGAGCTTGCTGCTGAAGAAGCTAGCTAGTAATGTAGTGTTGGTAAACCCAATCAAAAGCCAAAGCACCTCAACCTGGAGAGTTAGTAGATGGGCCTTGTTGTCTACTGTTAGCATACAAACAATAGGCAAGTACATTTGGATATAGGAGAACATTAACAGAAAGATACAGAGGGAAAAAAGGGGGGAACCAACCAAACATATTTTTATGTTATGTTTAACCAAACACTATTTGTGTAATTGAGGCATATGTCAAACATATTTCCTCACAGCCAGAAATGATCCCGTACAAATTGTAAGCATATTCAGGTTTGCTGCCACTCATCAGCTGTTTTGCAGATCCTGGGAAAAGCTGCTGAAAAAAAAAGTCTTGGAAGTCTTTCCTGTTGAATCTGCACACTATGCACACCTGGCAAAACTATAGGAGCTCAACATAGGAGCAAGCCTATAGGGGCGGGCTCAACATCTGGAACAAGTGATTTCCCTAACCCAACACACACACACACACACACACACACACACACACACACACACACACACACACACACACACACACACACACACACGTCTCCAGAGAGAAACTAGCTTCCCTGAAACAAAAACACAAACGCATCCGCCCACTAGAACACACACACTTTGAGCTTGGATGAAATTGCTCTTCTTTGCCAAAACACACTCTATATCCACAGTGTAGATTCCACTTCGATATGCGCAGAAAGGAGAAGAGGGAGAGAGAGAGCGAACGAACACACACACACACACACACACACACACACACACACACCTCACTAAAATCAAACCAACTCAATGTCTCTCTCACACTGACAAACACACACACACACACACACACACACACACACACACACACACACACACGTCAAATGCAGTCGCGGTAAATCATCTACTAACGGTGTCAACGGAGTAGAAGAATAACTCGCGTCGAGTCACAGTTGGGAGATTACCTGGCTATTCACCCACATAGTGAAAACCACTCTATGCAAACGCAGAAACAACCACTACACCGCTCAGCATACATTTCACATTCAACCACACGGATGAAACGTTATGTAGTCTACGCGGAGCTGAAGCGATAACGTAGCATAGGCTGTAGTAGGACTACTACGACGAGGTCCATTCATCCATAGAAACGCACGCAGTGAGGGTGGAGAGGAGGGAGAAGCTAGCGGATAATAGAAATGGGGGGTCTGGGTGAGGGCTGGAATGTGTGCCATACCTTTTATCGGCATCTCTTGCAAGGGAATGGTATCCCCTCCCCCGTCGTAGGGGAGATAGGGGTCCTCCGATAGCTCCTCCATGGCGAGCGTGTTGTCCTACTGCGCTGTGCTCGAGCTAGCTAGCGCGCTACACTACCCTAGGCTACGAAGGCTAGGCTAACGTCAGCGCAGATTCAGACCCAGGAGATCTGACGAGGGCGGCTGCCATATTTATCATTATCCGAGTAAAAGCCCTCGCAGACAATCTGCGTGTGTGTGACTGCGAATGTAAACGAATACGTAAATGTGTGTGAGTAGTGCGATGTGTCTGTGTGAATGTGAGTGCGCGCGCCTCACTCGCTCGATCGCGCTGTTGCACTTGCTCTAAATCTCTCTCGCTCTCCTGCAGCAGCTGACTGCTCTGGGGGTTGATGATGTCATCGCAGGAAAGACGATCAGGAGACAGGGAGCGCGCTGGAGAGAGGAGGAAAGGAGTGAGGGAGGGAGGGAAGGAAGGAAGGAGGGAGGGCAGCTCGGTTGCCACTAGAGACAGCCGAGCCCAGGGCTGGAAGATCTCACTTGCGGAGGGGCAGGGGGTAGATTCTACAGCTAAAGCAGGAGGATGGGGTATATGCATGGCATGGGAGCAAGCAGGCCATGTATGGAACAGTCCATTCAAAGCCTCTCAAAAGGGAGAGTAGAGAGGCTGAGAGGCAGATTGTGTGGCAGTGGCATGGTCCAGCAGTCACGAGCCGGATAAGCAGTGCAGACCAATGACTGTATGCTACAGTCACTGGCGCAGACACAAACACACACAAATATACACAATTTATCAAGAGCGCAACCATGAGTCCACAAACCCATGATGAATATAATCTTAGTAAAAACACATGAATAGCCTACTACTCCCATGCAACGCCACAGTTATTATGGAGCCTGCAGTCTGATGCCTGTGTGGTTTTCACATCACAACGACTGACAGCAGTAACAACACCGAACATGCCACTCAACCCTGCTTATGAAATAGTGGGAGAGAGCAGTGTGGACAACATACACCACACAACCTTGGGGTACGACTGGCGACTATTCATTTAATCACTTCAGAGGCTGTGTCCACTGAGCCAGAAGGAACAGTGTGTGTGCATGCCAGTGTGTGTGTGTCTGGGAGGGAGGGAGCAAGTGAGTTAGTAGTAGAAGTATTTTGTTTGTGTAGCTGAGAATACGGTGTATGTGTGGTGGTGGTGATAACTGTATGATCTGCTCTGTGACTATGACCTCTGACTGACTGCAACAGTCATGCACCTGTCAGTGTGAGAGCACACACACACACACACACACACACACACACACACACACACACACACTCTAACAAGTGAGGCAGGGGTTTCCAAAAATAACACAGACTACTGAATCATAAAGTAATTCATGCTGAAACATGTTTCCATGGCTTTACACACACTTGTCTCTGTCTCATCACAGGTTTAAACTGCTAAAACCACAGAATGATTTCCCTACCGCAATTAGTATATATGCAGCATAAAAAAATACCTCCAACTCTTTGTCTGCAGCCAGTGCACTCCACAAACAAAATAACAGCACACTACGTGTTTTGTATAGACTTCTCAAGGCAATCTTAAGTAGATTTGGGCACTGATTCAAGAATGATTAAGGGGCCTGGCTACTGCATACCAATAGATTAGGCAGGAGGCAGGAGGCAGGAGGCAGGAGTAGTTTCCATATAAAAAGCCTCTTAATAATACACGTTGGGTGTTGCTTGACATAGGTAGCCAATATGTTCAAATATTTACCTTTTTTTATGTGTTCCTTGCTGGCTCTGCTGCTCACAAATGCTTTCTAATATCATACACATAGCTGATATGCATACAGACGAAAATTCTGTTACTGTTACCCTTACTACTATTTCCTCATGTACAAAGCCAACTGCAGAGACTGGACTGCTTTCTGCTGCATTGGTATCTAGCAGTCTTCTTTAGGCTACTACACAGTGCCAGTTCTGGGATTGTTTACATTGTACAACCACATCTGGAAGAGGGGGGGCTATTCCCTATACACTTCTCAACCACTCATCACTCACACAGTAAATTATCAAGCATCAACATTATTAACATTTAATTGAATCATTTCTTAATCTAATCTGGCGTCCAGGACAGTCGAGAGCACCTCAGTCCTGTGTGCTTGAACATTGTGAAAACTGACAGTGTTAGCCCTCAAGCTAACTGATCAAAGTGTTTCCTGAGGGAAATTTATGAAACTTCTGCTGCCACTTTGTCAAATTCACAAAAATGAAGCATTAGGTCAGGCAGGCCACAAAGTCACAGCTAGCAACTTGGCTAACTGCTCAGCTCACTGCCCAGCTGATTGATTCATACTGTTGGAGATCATTTAGGGCATCTTATGTAAGCTTCCATAGCCTGCCTACTCTTGCCACCCTCTCTGCAAGTTTTTTTGCAACACATCCCCACCCCATCTCCTCCTCATACATCTGACTTATCAGTATCTAGTTGTTGTCAACCAAAAAATGAATCATGCAGAGATATATACGATCATTTAAATAAACACAGAGCCAAGTGTATAACCATCCATACATCCAATACAGCACACACTGTCAAGCTTTATCTGATTCTCAACTTGATACCTTTCGGTCACTTGTAAGACAGTTCCGGACCTGTTGATGACATCACCCATCGACTCCTCCTTTCCTCGTGGGGCCCGGTCTCCCTCACCAGCTCTGATCAGCACTCACTGAATCAAAATCCTCCTCAGTTCCAACTCCACAAACTCCATCTCCTCTCCCACAACGCTTCGCACTTCGTCCCTTAGACCCAAGGTCTGAAACCATACACCTCTTCAAGGTACTGCTAATAGGTCCCAGTCACAGCTCGCTCAAGTTCACATATGCTCGTAGGGGGATTCGTAAAAATAGCTCCTCCGGTAATTCCAGCTGTCAGACGTATCCACAGGAAAAAGCAAGGTGTGAGAGCACTGTGTGTGTCTTTGTTCAAGTCACTTCCTTGAGTGCTTGCCCTGGCTCTTTGCTCTGTGGCACCAAAAAAAATGGCACCAAACCAGTTTTCTGGAATCTTCGATATTTACTCCTCCCTTGCGTCACAATGACTTGACAGAGTCATCAAATACACCTTAGCTGACCTGGAACACACCTCATATCCTAGTCTCACCCCAAGCCCAGCCAAGGCAATATCCAACCTCCCTTCCTCTGACCATCCATTCCTCAGTGTCCAAACATCTGACGCCAGCTGACCAGTTCCCACCAAAAGCACTTTACGGTCTTCTTCCACACACCCTGGAAACACTCAACAACAACAAAGAACTGGATCCAGCCTTGCTAGCTCTCCTGCCACGTTTAACTGTTGTTTACTGTCCGGACACGGAGCGAGGGAGAAAGAGAGAGAGAGAGAGAGAGAGAAAGGGAGAGAGAGAGCAAGAGAGTGTCTGGTTGTGACACCGAGGCACCTTGTTGTGGGTCACCCGACGCCACGCCGATACGTCGGCCCTGCACGGCTCGAATGAGAGCCTCTGATTGGACACAGATTACTGAATGGCAGCGAAACCCGATATGGTATCTCTCTGGGGTTGGTCCGTCCGCCCGTCCCAGTGTCCGGGGCTCTGTTGGCAGCGTCTCAGAGAGTGAATAGCCGATGCGCACACACACACACACACACACACACACACACACACACATACACACACACAAAGGAGTTTGTCTCAGAGCAACAGAACACTGCCTTCGCGTCATGAATTATGAAGTCAGTAATGACTTTACACACAAAAACACACACACACACACACTCACACTCAAACACTCAAACACACACACACTCTTAATACACGTCTCTTTCTCAAACACATTTATCTCTCACAAAGAAACAGAGAAACGCAGGGAGGACGTCAGAGAGAAAAGTTGATCTATCAGCCAAATTATTTCCTTATGGTATAGCTTATCTCTTACCACGATAACCAACCTATTCCTGTCTCATTACATGATCTTTGGTCACAATAAGTAAAAACAACATTGTGGTGGACTATATGTGTGATGAGGTCTGCTGATACCAATGGTGTATTTCCTTGCTGATAAAATAAGACCTGTTTTCTTCAGGCCAGGATTACTGATTAATGAGCAGCTACAGAAGGTTTTCCTTTTTTCTGTAGTCGACTATTAATGTGTGTCAAGGTCTGTTAATATGCCAGATATCCTTGTGTAACAACACACTTCCTTACTAATTAAACATGAATAGTTTTTCCACAATCTCGTCCACTTTCAATCACACACATACAGTGGTCAAGGTTAGTACATGGTAGAGAGAGTTATGCGTTGGTCAACACCAAAACCAAAACCAAAGTACTATGCTCCTACCACAAACGACTAGCTAAACTGCTGACCCAACATACATATGCCAAAAAAGACTGGTCTGTTTATTTTGAATGTAGGCGCCACTGTCGCGTCTGGTGTAGCTACTTCCATTGACTATAGTGATTACTAGCTTCTGCAGCATACACGTGTCACGAACGGAACGCTTCAGTTACACGCCTGGTGTAGCTCCCCTGTAACGCATCTCACAACCCAACACACCTTAACATGCACTGGCTATGCATTTCCTTTCCACGCTACACCTACTTCCTTCCCCCTCTACCACCATCTCCTCCACGATCACTTTGACCATCACTTAAACTTACACTTTCATCCACTGGTAGTAACACTTATCGTCACCCAAGGTCTGCTTAGCCATGTAGCTCTTGAGCGACATTTTTAAGTGAATTTGGATGAAAGTGGCTAAATGAATAAGTGTAAATGTAATTTATGTACATTACGCCATTAGAGACCTCTGCAGCATGGTCCCTCTCTCTCACACACACACACACACACACACACACACACACACACACACACACACACACACACACACACACACACACACACACACACACACACACACACACACACACACACACACACACACAAACACACAAACAAAGGAGCCACTGTGTTGCACCAACGCAGTGGGTAGGACAGTGAATGAGAGTGTGAGGGGACTAAGTGGAGGGGGCAGGGGGGGGGGGGGGGGGACAGCCCACTCTTGTTGTTGTGCCCATGTGCAACCGAGATGCTATTCAGCTCCGCTAATAACAGCCAACAACTACGGGCTATTAGGCCTTATAGGATACATAAACAACCATCTTGAGCACAGAGCAGCGAGCAGAGAGCAGACCTTGTAGTGTAGATTACACATACTTACGAACACACAGTCCCATAGTCCCCCAAACAGACCAGAGCGGTCATGCCTTCTTATTATAGGCTGGTTGCAGTAAACGACAGCTCATTGGCAACGACAGAGGAGTTGTTTTAGATGTGCCCACAGTCAAAATAATGAGCAAAAATGACCGGAGAACGATTGAAGACTTCCAAACAAAACATTGAATGAAGTCATTGTTGAAATAATGGCAAAAAATGCACAAACGTAAAAACACAGTGTATGTGCCATTATGACTCATGTTTGTATGAAAGTCTGCGTTCTGTAAACACAGTTCGCAGCAAAAGGCAGCTGATCTTAACGTAAATACGCGAGGACACTACATTGAGGATTGAGAGGACAGGAATGCATCACGCCTCCCCAAAGAAATAGGGATGTGGGTGAGGCAGTGAGTTTCAGGCCTTTAGAGCCAAAGGCTAAACTCCCAACAATAGCTACAGAATGCCACTGTGCCAAAGAGGAGTAGGAGTAGCAGTCGGTCCTGAATGGTGGGAATAGTGATGGCCAAAAACGGCTAACCAAAGAGGCTTGCACACATTTCTTCTCACAGATAACTTACCCTTGCAACACACACTGACTTATTTGGAATAGTGGGTATTGGTGCACTGATTTAGTGATTCAGCGATGACACTGGCACAGGTGACCAAGGAAGGGTGATCAACATAGCAAGGGGTCACAGGTCAAAGCTAGAGCTCTGATGAAGGGAAACAATGAAGATGTGAAATAAAGGAAACGTGATCAGTGGTGCACTGATTGAATGGAACAAACACACACACAAAAAGATGAATTTGAAGACGAAATGAAAAAAGGAATTACAACACACAACACACCACGCAAAGGGAATCGAAAACGATGGAGGGGTGTTCATTATGGGATGGTGGAGTGGTGGCTAGAGGAGGCCAAATGTAGAATGGGAGCCATGGCAACAGGTGTCACCAAAAAAAGCCAAACCTGCCATGAAGGGTAGAAGGAGGAACCCTGAAGCTGGAATGAGAATGAACAAAAGAGCCTCTCCAGCCACCATCCCACCACAACCCAGAAGTAAAATAATGAGAAGCTATTGGATGAGGATTTCCACCAATCTCCATTTCCACATCACCAAGCCAAACAAAGGATAAAAAAAGGGAACAAACAGAAAGAGCAAAAAATGAATGACAGGAAGCTGAAAGTAAGAGGATCTAGCCGCTCGCGGCCTTCGCCCAGGCTCGGAGCAGGGGACTGGAGTAGTGGGGTGTTGCCCCACGCAGGGGCCACCCTACCTGGGGAGGAGTCCCCATCCAGCAGGCTGTCGTCCTCGGTGGTGTGGAAGTCCATGATGACACCGGCCCCATCCAGCAGCTCTTCGTCGCTGCTGGCGCTGGTGATGCTGTTGTAGCTGTTGCGGTAGTAGCCTCTGGTGCAGAGCTGCGCCGACTCCATCTAGCTACACAGTGCCCTGTGCATATGTACACACACACACACACACACACACACACACACACACACACACAGACAAGACACACGCGCATGTGAAGAGTGCGCCCAGAGAAGAATCTTTTCACGAAGGAGAGCCCCTGCTGAGAATGAAGAAGCTACTGGGTCACCAACACACACACACACACACATACACACACACACACACACATACATAGAAGACACACAACATAGTAATTAAAGTCTGTGCGGCACCATTCGATGTCTTAGGAAACAGAACAGAAAGATACACGGAGACACAAAACACATGTCCCTCTTATCTGGAATGCAGAGCACACACTCACGCACGGTCATATGTGGCTACATTGAAGCAGACTCTGTCTAGTCATCACATCTGGTAACAAAGTCTGTTTGTCCACAAGAATCACTGAGATTTAGCTGTAGATCTGCAGAGCTGGTCTGGATTGTATCGGAGCAGCCGAAACCTTTCCCCTTCCTTCCTGGGCTTGTTCTAACACCTGAATGTCGTGAAGAGTGACATCTCTCTGTGGCTACATTGAAACAAACTCAGAATCACTGAGGTTTAGCTGCAGACCTGTCGAGCTGGTCTGGGCTGTATCAGAGCAGCCAAACCTTTCCCTTTCCACCTGCTGTTATCTCTCTGACCAGTGGTGCCCCCTAGTGGACATAGTATCAAACCATAGGCATTGGTTCTATGTAAGGGATAATGTATAGAACGCCGGTCATTATCGGAAAATAATTCCCGACAGGATGAACAGAACCCCGACGCGCAGCGGAGGGGTTTTGCTTCGTCCTGAAGGGAATTATTTTCCGATAATGACCGGCGTTCTATACATTATCCCGCTTATTATATGGCTACTTGCCAAAAAGAGAAATGAAACTTAACTCAATGTGTCTTTAGCAATGACTTGGCTACCGTTTGGTGGCTTCCGCTAACTTCTAGAAAATAAATAGTTCGCCACAGTTGACAGTTGTTAGGTGTTGCCTGGCAACATACTTGGTAACTTTCAATGAAATTCCATTGCAACCAGCGAACGGCCTTGTTGCGGATTGATATGAAAGACGTGAATTAGAAGCACAAAACCCGTTGCCATTGACAGCGGTCATTATATACTTTCACCGGTGATTATACATATTAATCACCGGTAGAACGTTGGGGGGGCCCATTCAAAGTGAATGGGAGCTCTCTCAACATTCTAGAGAGCCATATAATAAAATACAGTTAAGGATCGGCCAGATGTGCAGGTGAACAACGACCAAGATGTTAAGTTAAGTCTCAAAAAAACCTTCTGACAAATCATCACAACTTCATAAACAACAGACCAGACCAGAGACAAGAACCATCAGTTACCTGTATTCTACCTTTTTTCTACCTTCTACCTTTTTCCTACAGTATGTCACACTAACTGATATTGGGTGGGTGTGGAACATACAGTAGTTAAATAACAGTTAACTTTAGGTCCGCATTGGACTTCATGATATCAGACATAAATCACCCCACCCAGACCAACACCCAGCGCCCTGGGCTGGACAAACAGCCCCATGGTCTGCAGAGAGACAGACTAACTGTAGATACAGCCTGAGGTGCAACAGCTTCAAGGCAGAACTGATCGCGAAACACACTGAAAGAGAGAGAGGGGGGAAGGAAAAAAGAGAAAGACAGAGAGAAAGGGTGATAGTGAGCAAGTGAGTGAGTAAATGAGAGAGAATGAGAGAGAGAGAGAGAGAGAGAGAGAGAGAGAGAGAGAGAGAGAGAGAGAGAGAGGAGGGCTGTGACAGGGTGGGGCAGACAAGAGAGTGAGAAAAGAGAGAGCAATGGTGTTAAGACAGGGTGAGGTAGACAGAATAAAAAGTGAGAAGGATGGAGTGAGAGAGAAAGGGAGAGAGAGAGCAATGGTGTTATGACAGGGTGAGGTAGACAGAATAAAGAGTAAGAAAAGTAAGAAAGATAGTGTGATAGAGAGAAAGAGAGAGAGAGAGAGAGAGAGAGAGAGAGAGAGCAGGGGTATTGTGACAGGGCTGATCTCTGCTGGGCAGGCTCGTAATCCTGTTTTTCGTGGTACTGTTTTAATAGCCTCTGCTCGGGAGGCCTGCAATCACTCGCTTCTGGGAGCAATTACAGGTTCCCACATGCAGCTCTGTTTCCTTCTCTCTAACACTTTCTTTCTTTATCTCTTTCTTTCTTTATGTCTTTCCTTCTATTTCCACTCTCTCTCTGTCATCGCTCTCCTCTCTCTCCATCATCTCTCTCTCTCTCTCTCTCTCTCTCTCTCTCTCTCTACTGAGTTCATCATGTGATATATCAGAATCACATGTCTTATTCATATTTCTTGCCAAAACACGGACAAGAGTAAAAAAAATAACCATTAACAAAAGGCACAGCGCTGTAATATCACTTGTTTCTCCTGGGACACTGTGAGGCCTAAAAGGTCACTGCTGTGCTTATCGGAGACCTTTTCAGAGGGCAAGGGGAAATATTTAAATTAGATCAACTTGTGGGATTGAGTGTGTGTGTGTGTGTGTGTGTGTGTGCGTGTGTGTGTGTGTGTGTGTGTGTGTGTGTGTGTGTGTATTTGTATGTTTACAAAAAAAGGAGGGGGGCAGGGGGAGAGAGATGGGGGAAGAGAGAGAGATAGAGAGAGAGAGAGAGAGAGAGAGAGAGAGAGAGAGAGAGAGAGCACAATGCAGCAGCTCCAGTCATGAGGCTGCTCAGCTGACCTCAAGTCTGTCCAAATGTTATCAATTATTAAAAAGACATTAACCACATTAAATGAGTCAGTGTACAGAAGCAGCCATCTGCATGTTGCAGACTAGTACAACAGTCTGTCTCCATTTTAGCTCTGTTAGACTTTATTGCTGTTATTTCTGTCTTAGGTTGTTGCATTAGGCCTATACTGCGTCAAAATACTCCACGTATCATTCATAAGGTTGACTGTAACAAGGAGATTGAGTTAAAGAAAAAAGAGCAGTGGGATGGAGAGCCCGAGAGATCAGGGTTTTGCTATGAAATATCACTTGTTTTCTATCAGATTAAAGCACAGAAATCAAATTCATTACCCTCGCTTAAAAAAGGAAAACACACAAATAAAGTATTTTCAGCTGACGGCTGAGCAGCTAACTCCTGTTTGCCAACTCTAAGCTCTGACCACACGCCAACGGCAAGCCTGTTGCTGAGTTCGCACGGACCTTTTATATGGTTATCTTGCCGATCAAGAGAGACCTGTCTAGACTGAGAGGAACGATACCATAAACGTCTTCTATTTCCGAGCAGGCTTGAAATTGACAGTGAAATTTGATCAAAGCCTCGGCTTTCGGAGAGGGACATACACAGGTTAGTGCCTCAGGGCTCAATGCAAGTCACACAACATCACTGGATACTACAAAAAGTGTGTGTCAAAACGATGGAAGTGGTGAGTGAAGCATATTCTAAGCCATGTAGGAATTAAAAGTACAACTACAACCTACATCCTTTTTAGTATGTCTAATAGCTCATGCTTATTTCTTGCTATGGTGATAATGAACTATTGTCTACAGGCACTTTTTCAGCCAACACAGCACAATAATATATGCCATGCTCACCATGGCAACAGAGTGGGAAAAGAAAGGTAGGGAGGTAGGGAGACAAAGAGAGCAATGAAAGGTAAGAGAGAGACAATGATGGTTTGCAAATTTTAAGGTACAGTATAATGAGTGAGAAAGTGTGTGTGTGAGAGAGAGAGAGAGAGAGAGGGAGAGAGAGAGAGAGAGATGAAGACGGAGACAGAGACAGATCTTCACTGTCAACCTCCGTACTCCACTATCCTGTCCTGGACTCCATTACAAAACACAGGGAAATCAGATTTCACTCCGGACACAGCCACCCCGTCTCCTTACAAGTGGCCAGTATTTAATTACATGCCCTCTGCATTTACTCTCTGTTAGAGAAGGGTGTTCAGCGTACTTAAGAGAAGAGTTAAGACATATAAGAGAAGACTTAAGGCATATAAAAGACAGCGGAGCCTGGTGATAATTGGTGAGAGCATATGCTGTGTTTTTCACAGATCTATCACAGATCTAATGTTTTTTTTGCTGTGACAATGCCTAATAAGATCAGGGTAGCCTGTGTCCCTGTGCAAACTTTATTTACTAACCAGACTAAACAAGCAATGCACACCAATACAAACAAAAAACACTGACAACAGCTCAAAAGTGGGTTTTTAGCTCGGCAAGAAGACGTGCAGTGGACAGAAATGCCAACTCGACAGATGAGACTAGCGTTGCGCCACTTCCAGCGTGGCACCGTGCTTCCTTCCTTTGGTTGTCATGGAAGCATTGTCAAGGAGACTGTTGCTTGGTGATAAATCTGCATTTTTTTTTTGTATTGTTTCTGAGCTTGCCTGTACTCATGGTCAAGACCATACAGAAACAAAATAACATATGTGTCAGTGTAACTTCTGTTTAATGCCAAATTAGCCTATTAGACACTCTATAATTAAGACACTAACTAAAACAACAGCTCGACCTGATTCAGAAAAGACACACACAGAGCAGCATAGCCTATATCTTACATGTAGGCTACCTCTTGTTCTCGTGCATCTCCAAACTCAACCAAATAGACTCAGGACAATGGTGTTACAAAAATGTCACCTGGAAAGGGAACAGGGTAAATCTTTTGTTCTTCTTTTTTAAGGAGACAAACACTTGCATTCCTAATATAATTTAACATAGGACATGAGTGTGACTGGGACATGTGACTGGGACTCTGATATATCCCATCTGGAAATGAGATGACAAAGACATGTGGCATAGCCTGCCATGATTATCCATATCTGCACGTTCCTGTGGAATGGAATGGGGGGGGGGGACATTCAGTTCCAAATTCCTAAACAAAGTTTAGTCCTGTTTAATATTGCAACATTTTTGCTGAAGTCCTGTTAGTGGCTGATTTGATAATGCCAATTGCGCAGAAGCTGGAAAGGGTTATTCTACAGAGGCTAATCGCATTCGATAACTTTGCACTAGCTTGCTTTGGTCATTATTTGGCTCTGGGAGAGTTGTTTCGAGCAGAACAGGAGTGCAGTGTTGCAGAGAGAAAGGAACAGGGGTGGGGGACAAAAGAAAAGGGGAGAAAAACTACCGTCCGGAACATAAAGTTCTCAACAAGTGAGATACCATTTCTCCCCCGCCCCTAATGGGAGCGGTTTTGACACGGTTTTTGGTTCATGGCATACGCTGTGGACCTTTAAATTATACTAGTGAAATAAATAAATAAACAAACAAACACATAGGCCTACTTAAAATAAGTAATTCTGGGCCTTCACATCATTCTTGCAGCTACACTGTCGGGGAGATGAAATAATTAACGTTATCTATCCGCAATCAAACCATCCCGACACATTTAATAATTTACTAATTTAACCAGCCACGTCCCGAAAGCGACATCATGCAGAGTCGCAGGCATGTTTTGCGCGAGACTAGGGGCACGTCTCACGTCAGACGAGGCCTATTCTGCTAAGAGGCACCAGTCCAAAATGAGGCCGTACTCTCCTACTACCATGACTTGCATGCAAATACAAGTCCCTCGCAGTGCGCGCAGAATTCTCATTCATCAAGTGTTTTGTACCGAGAAACCGTTAACCCGACCTAATCACTGCACAAACGACATTGTACGTATGCTACACTTTCAGTGCACGTTGCTCCACACCAAAAGGACTGTGCGTTATGCTAAGTTGAGATCAAGATGCATAGTTCGCATACCACCGTTGCACAGCATGTGGTTCGGTTAGTATGCCTATAGGTAAAATAACGCTTTCTAAAATAGATTCTTTCAGGCAATATAATGTAAATTAGGCCTAGTCTAACCAAATGAGAGAGCCTCATATGTTTACAAATCATAAAGCCTCCGCCCCCCTTTATGGTTAAGGGATGACATATTTCTGAAAGGCAGATTCATTAGCAAAACAATGCAACAGCAAAACAGCTGTCTTTTGGAATTGCTTCGCAGAGTCGACAATGTAATCATTCTTCACAGATGCTCTCTCTTTAGCATGGGGTGCTGTTTCCCAGTCCCATCTCTGGATAGATGATGGGCCTTGTAATACACTTTCGTGGGGAAATGGAATCGATTGTAAAACGTTTTCCACTTCCATTTGCTAACTGAATGACACACCGTGTAGCATGTTATGGCATAATGATGTCATGACTACATGCTATGCATTTATGGTGCTAGCCTAGAATCACCAGTTTCAAGCCCCAAATGCTATACTGAATATTAGATGAATGCATGTTCGTACAGTGTAGGCTAGCAACAGAACGCAGCTGGCCTTGGTGCTAAAACATCACCTCTGGGAGCACAGAGAGACGCATTTGATTATCTCTTACCTCTGAAATGCCTCTAGTCCACCCAAAAAGGTATAAATCATCCTTCAGTCATGAAAAAGAAAAACATCGTACAGAAAACATCTGACATTCTCCTCCGACTGCTGTATTTTTTTTCTATCGAGTCCTGTGCCAATGACGTTCACTTCCGGTGTCGTGCCCACCCCAA
This sequence comes from Sardina pilchardus, assembly GCF_963854185.1. Taxonomy (NCBI): domain Eukaryota; kingdom Metazoa; phylum Chordata; class Actinopteri; order Clupeiformes; family Clupeidae; genus Sardina; species Sardina pilchardus. The sequence continues at coordinate 16,328,173 of NC_085009.1, read as the reverse complement.
ATCCCCCACCAACAAATGGGACAGCCGAGTAGGAAAGAGCTAGGTGTTTAGAAAGTGTACATAATTTTGTACCGTTTGATCACTATCCGGTAGAGGACATGAAGGACCGTGATGATCTATTTCCGTCTGCAACATCATCAGAAGATGGTTTCGTAACTCATGATAGTGATCTCATTTCTGATGTTTAGGCTACTGTGGCAAAACTGGGTTGACTTGACAGAAATAAAACTGCTATTTGCTTTTATGATATTGCTGTAAGAGCAGATTGTCGGATAGTCGGCTGCTAAACTAGGAGAAACATTAACCAACCATAATGGTATACTTTCACCTGTTGATGTAAGATCATGTTAATGAGACACAGGACTGTTTCTCATTTACTAAAAAAAATAAAATCCTGTATGAGTGTTTTCAACACTGTAAAACATAAACCCATCTTGCCATATTCATTATTATACTTAAGCTGTATAGCTCCTGGTCTAATTTAAATCCATAACATATCTTCACCCCTTGTCTTTCAACTATATATTTTTTTATTTGTTTGAGCTTAGCTTCTTACACAGATCACCGCCATCTCCTTAAAACACACAAACTGAGAGATAGAGAGAGCGAGAGATAGAGAGAGACAGAAACAGAGACAGACATTGACACACACTGTAGGGACCAGAGAGACACACACAAGACACGAGATTGAAGCCTGATGGCTGTTTTCTGTTATGAGCACAAGCTGAATGCCAAGATGGCTTCTTTGCTAGCAATAGAAAGCAGGCACTGACAAGACACCATGCATGGATAGCGTATTGATTTATTTACAAGCATTGTCTCCCTAGCATTTTGTGAAAATACACTGTCATTGTGGTCTTTCTTTTCTGACATGTGTACTGTATATCGGCAGTTCAACCTTAAAACAGATTGCGGGAGTTGACTTATTTGGGAATAATATATTTTAAAAAATCAATGTCTATGTGGAAAGCTGACCAATTACTCTAGCAGTATGAGAGAAAGCAGAGCACTCTTGGTCCAGTCCAGTTCAGTCCAGTCACACACACACAAACGCACGCACACACACACTATTGTGCTGATTCACTCATTCATATACTGCTTGTCCAACCAACAAGTGAACTGAATCAGGTGTTACAGGGGGCACTGAGTCTAGCCGCGCTCTCTCAATCGGTGTCCAGGCTTCCGTAGTACTCGGCCTCCCTGCGGTGCTGCTGGACTGGCATCTCCCTCCGCGTGTCCCTCAGCTTCTGCAGGTCCACCTCCACCAGCGCCAGGCCCGAGTCCGTGGGCCCCAGGTCCGACAGCACCGTCCCCCAGGGGTCCACGGCCAGCGCGTGCCCGTAGGAGGAGCGTTTCGGGTGGTGGGGGCCAGCCTGCGCCGCGGCCAGCACGTAACACTGGGTCTCTACCGCCCGCGCACGCAACAGCACCTGGAGGAAGAGACAGCTGGAGCTTCAATACATGCACTAATATTTGAAGTTAAAGGAACACTCCACCGTTTTTTCATATTAAACTATATTATTCGATTAAGGGAAATAACATAGTTTAATATGAAGAAAATGGTGGAGTGTTCCTTTAGAGTTGAAGCTTTAGAATGATTGCATGATGCCCTAGAGATAACATGCATTGCCATTTACCGAACATTAACATTTCTAAATTTGACAGACATTTATTTAGCTGTAATATTAATCATGATAGGGTGATGGAAGTCTTTCATCAAAACAAAGTGTACAAAGAGTACATTTTACTATAATCAAACAAAAGAATATAATGTTACTAAATAGAAAATAAACTATATTTGAATCTTATATGTCTGTGTCTTTGTCTATATGATTATGTAATGGAATTGAATGCCGTCTCACCTCCCAGTGGGCGGTGCCTGTTGCCACGGTGAAGGCAGAGGGATAGGTCAGAATCTCTGCCCCATGCCTCAGAAGGGCCAATGAATGCTCAGGGAAACGCAGGTCATAGCAGACAGCAAGGCCCACCTGAGGTCAAAGAGAAGTGATAGCAGGTAAGTAAGGTAATGCTAGATATAATATGGGTGAAAAGGCAGGTGAATCATTGGTCCAGCCTAATCAAAGTTGCTGCAAAGTCTAATACATTAGGATGTTACAATGGGCTACTTGCACGAAAGGCTCTCAATGTGGCCGTTTTGTTTCCAGTGGAGTGTTATATTCTGTTCCTCACATCTTCACATAGACACTGAATATCTAGTTTGGCCAAAAATAAATTAACAAACACATGAATCTTTCTTTATCGTAACGTGTTGATTCACTAGGTGCAACACCCAACCGGGTCCGTGTAGACACTAATTACATTAACAACAGTGGCAGGTTCAAACACACCTGGCTCCACCGGAAACAAATGAGCCATATTACATGCAAAGAGCCTATTGGAAACATTTCCCAAAGGAGTGATGACCCTCTTCATGAATTGAAATGAAGTGAACGGATCTGGTGGTACCAGGCTTGTAAAACATAGCCATTAGGGTCCTTTTATGTTCCTGTTTATACTAGCGGCTAGCAGCTGAAAATTACAACTCCCTAGAGGTGTTGCACAAATTACTAGATTGTGCTTATTAGATCAGCATTATTACACTGTGCAACAGCAGTGGGTGGAGTTGGGGGCGGGTCTACTCAATGACCTTGCCAATAGGAGTCTGCACAGGAGGAACAAGGGTGGTGCCCGGGTTGGTGAAGGAGCTCTCCTTCAAGGACACGCCCTTTTCTGCCAACTCCACATCAAAGAGGTGACCCTTCCGGTACACACTGACAATGTCACCTGCGAACAGGAGATACACGCAACGATTTAGTTAGAGTCATCAAACTGGACATACACCCAAGATTTAGTCGAAGTAGTCAATTAAATATAGCTTCATTTACGTGTTCTTCCCGGGAAATTCTCATAATGGAAGTGTGATAAAGTGTGTGCATGTGTGTGTGTGTGTGTGTGTGTGTGTGCGCCTTGATTCGTCTGTGTATACCATTAGCTGCCTCAAATGCATTTGGGTGTATGTATGTGCTACTGCATGTGTCCTCACAGACAAGCATCCTCTAGGCAAACATCAACATAAAAACAAACGTTGCATGGCGGTGTGTGTGTGTGTGTGTGTGTGTGTGTGCGTGTGTGTGCATGTGTGTGTTTGAGTGCGCATGTGTGTGTGTGTGTGTCCTCACATTGCATGGCGGTAACTCCCACCCTACCTTGATCATTGAGGATGACGTGGCTGTTATAGATGCGCTTGCTCGTCTCCCAGTTCTCCCCTCGCTCATGGAAGCCGCCCAGGGAGAGCCAAACCCCCAACTTCCTTTCACACACATACAAGCCAAGGCACACTAAGCATTAAAACAAAGACACTACAAATCAAGCTTAACCACAATGCAAACGCCACACGACTGTGCACGAGTCAGGGTTTAAACTGTGGAAGAATCGCACTGTCAAATCAAAGAGGACGCATTGGGTTTGGGATATGTGGTCCTTCACATCTGCAAAAACTGGCTGGAGGATGGTCTGTTTATCGGCATGAACAACAGCAGAACCAGCTTTTGATATTTGTATCATATTCCACCCTTTGCTTAAGGACAGCCATAATGTAAAAATAAAAAAACTTGATATGATCTGTAGAAGTTACAAGTTACCCGGATGGGTAGTCTGTTCACTGACTTCACATTTCACAAGAATTGCACTAAAATACAAAGGATCAAATGGTCTGAAAGCAGTTTTTGACAAAAGGTGGAGGCCAGTGTCTCTGAACGATATTGTTTGGACACCTTAACTATTTATACATGAGAACAAATACCTGGAGAACTTTAAGCATGAGTGTGAAACTTGTCACGATCACACAAGGAGACCAGTCATGTGCTTCCTTAGCGACACTAATAATCAGAAAGCTGCCCCATACATCATCAACCATTAAGTAAGCCCCCGCCCCCCCCACCGCCCACCGCCCAAACCCCCCTCACCTGGCCAACTCCGAGTATCGAGTGATGGTCTCGCCTGAAAGGGTCTCGGACAGCTGCAGGGTCTGCTTGAGGTTGGAACCGATGTAATCGAAACCCTCCGGAAGGAATACCATGCTGGCGCCGGCCGCCTGTGCTTCTTCCACCAGCCGCGCACCGGTCGCAAAGTTTGCCTCTTTGTCAGGAGTCGCGGTCATCTGGCACAGAGCCGCCACAGGGTGTGATGAGGACATCCTGCACAAAAATGCAAAGAGAGTTGAAAGCAAACTATGGTAATCTTACACCTTTCTTCTTAATATTTACTTTTTCACCGATGCATTTTAGAAATCAAGTGTCCTAAATTACCCTTGAGATGAGTAAAGTATCTACAAGTGTCGATCTTGTACCCGCTGCTGGTGTCCAAAATGTGTCTATTTCTCAAATGATAAAGCAGCGTTTGTCTCCCCCTAATGTTCACGCTATGTAAAGTTGTACTTGAAAGGAAACATTTGTGGCTCTAATATCTTTCTGGAGAGCCATAGTTTTAGACTAGCATATTTGGAACAGCATTTCAAAGCCAGAGACATTCCCTATTCATGTTTATTTCACCAACTGTAATCAACAAATTCTACAAAGTCTTGTATGCAGATTGACTAGATGTTTGCCGGGATTATTTTTTAACTGTTAAACTTTTGCCGTTATTTTTGTCACCCACACATTTGTGCTTTGTAGTACTAGCAACTGAATCCACCAACTCTTGGACTGTCCTAAACAACTCAGGCTTTTCTTGAAAAAGATACCAATTGGCCACATAAACATGTCCACAAGACGGTCTGGATTTTGAACAACAACGACTATGTAATTTGTTTAATCTCATGTTGAATACCTTTGTGTAACATAAAGACTGTAATATAAAACTGTGGGCTCAGATGGAGAACACCTTTCTTTGCTTGAGGAAATTCCATATAGGTATACAGAGGAAGGAGCATAATTGTTTGTTTCTGGTAAGGGTTTGCCATGGCAAGAGTGATCAACTGACCTGAGTTGCACACATCTATATGATCTCATGGAGGTCCTCAACGCTATATCCGTGTTTAACTGGCTGTCCTGTGACTGAGACGATTCATGGCAACTACATTCACCCCTTATGTTCTTCTTGACGCAGTGATCATCATGGAAAGTCTTTTGAACAGCAAAGACGCCGTTATTCTCATCAATACACTGGTACGTGGCGTTTACATCAAAAAGCTCCAGGTTCGCATGTTTACGGATGATGTGCTTTCCAATGTTACGCTTGTTCATGAGAACACTGCACATTGGGCACCTTGTCCGGACAACAGGTCTCACACGCCCTCCTTTTGGCCGGGCAAGAACTCCTCGTTCAGATGACTCTGCACTGGGAGAACGAGGCTCTGACAGTGGACACAGTTCTGTGCTTGCTGGACATGGCTCTGCACTTGTTGGGCATGGTTCTGCACTTGTTGGACATTGTTCTGTGCTTACTGGACACGGTTCTGCAATGGCAGAATCTGGTTCTGCTGGGTTAGTAGTACTAGTCGTCGCTGTACTGTCTGGATACGCACCAGACAGTGGTGTTTTGATTGATTGTTTAGTCTTGCACCAAACTAAATGTTTATCAAAGTCTTCCTTGCGCAGCAGCATTGATTGGCAGTATATGCAATGGTAATGAAGCTGTGGCCTGCAGCCCAAACCACACCGGTGGATAGTGTATCCTGCAACATATGACAACAGACATGATAAGGGTGAGGGGCCAACATTGTTCTACGACTAAGACAATGAGGAAGTTTTTCCGTCACTACAGTGCAACACTGCTTGTTTTTGTGGCAATTTCTGAGGACAATTCTCAAGCCAAACCGACAACTTCCTAGTTTCGCAAACCTAAATAAAAGGCAAGTAACTGTGAACTATACATAGCTGCACGTAAATCATAGTAGGCTATGCAGTTGAGGTACGTGCTATCCTTCGCAATGCTATTTAGACTGAGCACATAAAAACTTCATACTATGTATTTCTTGTCAGGGTTGTGATTTATTGTGAAAAGATCTATTGTGAAAAGATTTATTGTGAAAGATCTGGTATGTATTTGGTAAGTTATTTTCTAGCTGTAGTGTACGATATTGTCAACTTACCCTCATGTTGGACTGCCCGGTTGAAATGTAATGCGAGGTGGCGGTTCACACTACTGGCTTTTGTAGGCTTGAAATATTCTGCCGTACAGAATGGACAATGAAATTGGTCGCAGCATGTACGACACTGGTCATATTTTGGCAGTGTCTTTCCTTTCTGGATGGTGACATGACTAGCGAGCATGATGGCAACAGCCAGACACCACCACCGCGCGAGAATCGCAGGTTTATAGAAAATCTTTACAGCGCATGCGTTCCATTAATGTCACTGGGCTGAAAATGCCGTTCCAAAGCTGCAGTAGCTTTGCTGTCACACACTCTTTTCTGGTAACTTGCCATACTGGACGTGGTTTCAAATTAAACAACTATTTTGTACAGCTGTAGGCAATGTACAAGGCTTGGTTTGTCATTCTCAGCCTTCTAACTTGACCATAAACTTGAACTTCCCCCCAACAAAAACAGCAGTCGTCTCGATTTCTTACCTGTTCTGACCTGTGAAGGATATTCGACTAAAATGCCAAGCTGAACACCTATGGAATCGGAAAACACAACTGACAAGCATGAGTTAGCTTGTTAACCAGTCACGTTATAGCACTGTTTAGTCCTTCGGTAACACAGTTGCACTTTGGACTCAAATATTTGTTGCTAAACTAGATGTTCTGCCATGCACAGATTTAACGCGAAGAACAGTCCCATACCAAACACGTTTGTCTCAGATTTTGGGTGTCTGCATGAAACAAGCACGCCGGACCTGCCCCCGTACGTACGCAAGCAAAGGTCTGTGTGTTGATGTTTTGAGCAGGCGATCTGTGAAGACAGTCAAGGAAATATCCTTAGGTCCTCATCCTCACGCAAGACGAGATTATTCCAAGATGGCAGCCAACAGCAGTAGCACGGGTAGTAAAAGCGTTGCTGGTGGTGGTAAACAGTCTGGACCATCGGCTGAGCAGGTAACAATAATAATATGGTAGAAAATAGGCCACTGTGTACCAGATAGTAGCAAGCATAAGATTAGATTTCCTCTAGATACCGGGCAAGCTGGTGAACTCGTGTCACGCCATGATCACTGTAGTAGGCTAATGTTAGCTTGCAAGCAACATGGGTACAAAATGCTAACGTAAAACTCAGTTGGCTAGTCTTATGTAGCCTAGCACAAAATCCATACGCCGTTTTACTCACCATTTTTAATGTTGAGTTTACTACAGTGACTCTACAGCCCTTGCTGCAATATATTAATATTCTGTGCTGGGTGAGGGAATGAAAATGCATTGATATTACTTAGCAGCCTCCGACACACCCAGAGGAAGACGTCTAGCATGCTAACCTGAGACGTCACTCTTCTGAATAAGGAATTGGGTGTTCGAAGGGTAGGCGAGCAGAGTTATTTCTGAAGGTACTACAGAGGGGTTAGCCTACCTTAGTCATGAAGCGCATCCCCAACCAGTTTTGAATTTGTGCATTTTCATGATGTATGCTAGCCGAAGTGACGAAACGAACTAATCCTTGTTGGTGATGCTGGTAACAATCATTAATGGTAGCCTAATAATGTGGCCTCGACGCGCGATGGAAGCATTTTGCCGTGTCCCATTATGTGTAGTGAAAGTATTGTAACAAGTGTTTAGTGTAAAGTATTTTATCTGAGACAGTGCTGTGATACCGGTGTTGTCTTTTGACATGTAGGTGGTGGCCACCTTCCAAAGGATGCGCCAGGAGCAGCGTAGCATGGCCTCCAAAGCCGCAGAGTTCGAGATGGAGATCAACGAGCACAGTCTGGTGATTGACACGCTGAAGGACGTCGACCCGTCCAGAAAGTGCTTCAGGCTCATGGGTGGCGTTCTGGTGGAGCGCACGGTCAAAGAGGTGCTTCCTGCGCTGGAGAACAACAAAGAGCAGGTGCACCACTGATTCTTTTTTTTGTTTTTTTAGTTCATAAATATCATAAAACTAACTTTTGAAAAATTGATAAATCGCATGCAAAGTTTGGCAAGGTCACACAGTCTAAACCCACACTAGTGTGTAAAGCCCAACACACACGCATCAAGCTGACATTGAGCTGTCTGGTCCCTGTCAGTGGCTTTCTAAGTCCACCTGTGAGAATGATTATTCTGATTGGCTCCTCATTGCATGACAGTTTGTTATTGTAGAAGTGTGCTGGCTCTCAGGATGGCCATAGTAGGTTTAACACATTTAAACGCAGATTACGTCATACCGTATGCTTGGGCTTGGCTGCACAATATAATGTTAGCCTATAGGCCATTCTGAAAGACTCTCGAGTGTGGAGAGATGCATTTTTTAAGTACCATACTGTACAGAGGTGAGGGTCACTTTTGTCACAAGAAAATAATGTGTATTAATCCCCGCACCCAAAATGTTGACCTGAAGTTAGTGCCAGTAATCTCAGGTCTTAGTTGTTTATGTAATTTAGCAGACACTTTTGTCCAGAACGGCTGACAAATATAACAATACAATATTTCAGATTAACAGTGAACAGTTACAGAAAGTTGATAAGGCTGCATTAACTCAACTCAAGGGCAACTCATTCCACCAATCAGGAACCACTTTTTGCTACTACTGTTTGTGCCCATTGGCTACATGTTCTCTGATTTGAGTTTTTTTTTGCTGCTGTTACACAATTCTTTCCGCTCATGGGATGAATACAAGCTCATCACTGATCATTATTCTGCCATCAACACCACTAGTACATCTACTCAGATGTGTACTTGGTGTGCTCTGAGTGTTTAGTCTTTCTATTCCACTACCTCTGACATGGTTTATATCCTTTCAGATTGGCAAGCTCTTGGAAGTGCTCAACCAGCAAATGCAGACCAAAGGGCGGGATCTGACGGAATACCGGGAGCGCTACAACATCCGATTGGTGGGTGAAGAGGAAAAGGGTAAACCGTCGGCTGGCTCATCCAATAAGGAGGCTGGAGATGGGGGCAGTTCTAAACCCAGCACAGGGGTGCTGGTGTCATAATGGACTTGGAATACACCAATGTGACCTCCTGGACACATAACAGGAAGTGTAGCCAGATGCTTGCCTGGCGATGGCAAGGCGTGGTCTTGGAAGGCCAGGATGTGCTGTGATATGCAAGTGGTGTTTGGGGTGTTTCATCATTGCAAGCAATTGCTTTGAGTTGTTCCCTCTTCTTCTTAAAAAACATAGAGGTCATACAAAGTAGTTAATATGTTTTGTGTGTTTTTGTCTCACATGGTTATGGAAATATGGGGTGTGATGCCTTTTTTTTGTTGTGAGCACTAATTTTAACAACTCAAGAAATTACAGGAAATAAGTATTTGGCACACAATTACAAAACATTTCACTGAAAAGCTCTTAACTTTGATAATTTGTCTTAAAATTACACACATTGGGCCATGGCCTTACGTTTTGTGTATAGAAAAAGCCATTGGTTGCACTGATGGAGAAGATCCCAAGAGAAACACAATCACACCTGTTTGCTGACCTTTGACTGACGTGAACACAGCCAGTAATTGATATTACTTGCCATGTAATAACTATTTCTGTGGAGAACACCATTTTTTATGTTTGCCTTTTGTTTTTGTTTATAAATAATAATTAAAAAAAGTTGAAACTGAGCGGTCGTTGTCATTTTGGACATGCATGTAAAGTTGTCAAAATAGCTTTGTATAATACTTTATTTGTGAGTTTATTGCACTGTGGAAAATGGTCATACTTCATCTGTAGCTCTAAATACTAAAGTGATTTCATTTGACTGTGAGGACTGAGTTCAAACCTCTAGTGTAGAATGAGATGAGGCACACATAAACAGTTCAGATGTGTATTATTCATGAATTAAAGGTTGTACTGTATATAAAATACACATCTTTGGCCTCAAAGGCACTCTCGTAGCACCATTTTCACCACTGCAGAATCACAGGCTATGTCTGAAACATCAGTACGCACGCTGGGCAGCGTGCATTTTCCGGAAGTTACGTCAGAATAGACTGTCCGAAAGTCAAGCGCTCTCACTAGTTGGGTACTTCGTTTGGCATGATTTCCAAGCATGCATCGATGCATCTTTTTTGCCCTCAGATATCCCATAATCCATTGCGCAGCGCAGGTCAAGCTCCACACGTCATGCAAATCGTCAACACACCCCCCCTCCCCGAGTCAGTTGATGCCAACTAGTTAGTGCTGTCCAAAAGTAGGTAGGGATGCATACTGAGGAGCAAGCTAACTAAGACGCTACTGGAAAGAAGGTACTATCCAGCGTGCACGCTTGACTTCTGGACACAACCACAGCCTGAAAATCATGCTACTGAAATTATAATAACTTGCCAGAACATTGAATTGGACCTTGGCTGACACAATCAATCGAGAAGCTTAATCCCATTGCTCACATTCACATAGCTCTCTTTTCTTGAGGTCACACCCATTTCACCTAGATTGAGACACTAGGGGTGCCTCTCATTTGTGTTTTATAGATCCTGCCTTCCCTCCTCGGCCCTCGTCCTCACTGATCTAAATAAAGAATAAGGCAGCAGCTATGGGATAGTCTATCCAGTGTTAGTTACAGATCAGTTGGAACGAGCCTGGAGGGCCGAGGATCGTAGCCTGGCACGCCCTCCCAGTGACGCAACGCCTTCAGGCTTTTGCTGCTGGTCTGGTCAACTGCTCATTGAGAAGGATTTCTGAGTTCCCGAAATCTGCGGAACTGCCCCCTTTGGTCGAGAACCAATCAACTTTGAGCAGCTCCAACGTCTCTGGGTAGAGGCGTGTTCAAGGCAGCGGAAAGAGTGTTGTTATTGGTTTAAACTCGGCAATCCGCTTTCTGACATCTACCAGTAGCAAATCGAGGCACTTAAAGGAGGCGGGTCAACCAGCGCTGGCAAGAAACCGTGTTAGCACAGGCTGTTGGTCAGACTAAAGTCTCGCAGAGCCTTTGAAAGTCGATGGTAATCAGGCTACGAGGATCGAGGAGGGATGTTGAGAGGCACCCTAGGTTGTCGAGTTTGAACTACCAGGCTGGTATGGTGCTGCACTCCTGGGATATGTCGCCAGGATTATTTTCTCAGGGATCATTCTAATCCTGAAAAGATGTACCGACGAGGATGGGATTCGAACCCACGCGTGCAGAGCACAATGGATTAGCAGTCCATCGCCTTAACCACTCGGCCACCTCGTCTCATGTGCGCCAAAACAGATAACCATAATATTTGTAGAAATGCGACCACGATATTCTGATTTTTCTGCATGTCACATTTTTCAAAAACTGTGAGGTAAGATAACATGAGCAGTTGTGGTTATGTTGGTTCCTACACTGAACTAATGTCACAAACTCACACAGAATACCCTCAAAAATAGAATTACATTATAATGTCAATTAAGGATAGAGGCTTACACCAAAATTAATTTAAAATGGAATTGAATGACTTAAATATCGGTATTTTTAAAGCTAAAGTAATACCCTGTTTTGTCTTGCTCCTCTCTTAAGATCATTACGGCACGCAGGAGCACGCACCAGCCGCATCATCCCACGTAGCCGCCGCCGAGTTACCTTGGAGCGTTTCGCTGTTTTGAAATGTTCATAATCGGTTTTTGCCGAGTGTAATTGACATGGTGTCGAAATACAAATATGACGTGGCTAATTACCACCCCGACTCCAGTGGCACGGACATATCAACGAGTGCATGCAAACAGGTAACGTTATACATCTGGGGGAGAACCACAAGGCAAGCTTCAATGCAACCAGCAGCGAGCTAAGCTAGCTGTGCCTTGCTGATGCGGAACACAAACGTTACTAATTAGCGTGCGAGACAGATGATAACAGCTGTTACCGTCTCCCACATTAACTTCTATAATGCATTTTTCGAAAAAATGTTCCGTTTTCAAAGTGATACTGAGTGCCCTGTTCATTGTAGCGTTATTGCAGTTGATCTATCTGTCATTCCTGTCGAGATTCCACGGTAAACAGCAGCGCTATAAATACTTCGAGTTGTTTGGTGGTGGAAGCAAGAGAAATGCCCACCAGTCCGAGAAGAACTCTAAAAAAGAACACCTCCGGTACTCTCTGTCTACTGGCGGCATTTTCGACGCCAGCGGGCAGTACCGAGTTTATAAAAACTTGGTAAAAAGTGACTTTTCGACCAATCAAAAGCCTGGATCAGGCACAAGTTCGAACACACTTGTGCTTGCTACGCACACCACCATAAACAATCTGCACCATCTAGACTCCCTGTTGGAGCGTTGGAAAAATCCCCTCTCTATTGCCATTTTTGCACACGGGCAAGATGTCAAATTCGCCACAGCGCTCGTGTACGCCCTCAGCATCTTTTGCCCTCACATCCAAGCACTGGTGGACTTCCACCTGGTCTGCCCGTCGGAGGAAACCGCGAGTTTCCCTGAACAGGACCGAGAGCATTTCTCAGGCCTCGAAGACTGTGCTGGGGTATTTGCCAAGCTAGGTTCTCACAGAGACAAGTATAAAAACTATGCCATCGGAAGCAATATCTCCTACCCTAACAACTTACTGCGTAACGTGGCCCGCAGTGGCACAGATGCCGCCTTCATCCTGGTCATCGACATGGACATGGTTCCCAGCGATAGCTTGCACCAGCAGTTCCTCGACATGGTGGCGAGGCGGAGGGCGAATACAGAGGAAGTGTTCGTGCTGCCTGCCTTTGAGATCCGCCACACGCGAAAGCTCCCGGCCACCAAGTCGGAGCTGGTGCAGCTGTACCAGGTGGGCGAAGTGAGGCCCTTCTACGAGGAGCTGTGCCCACGGTGCCAGGCTCCCACTAACTACTCGCGGTGGGTGAACCAGCACGAGCACGGGCCGGACCAGCTGGACGTGGCCTACACGCTGAACTGGGTCGACCCGTGGGAGCCCTTCTACATCAGCGCGCGGTCCGTGCCACTGTACGACGAGAACTTCAGGCAGTATGGATTCAACCGTATCAGCCAGGTGGGGTTTGGGAAAGTCACACACACACACACACACATACAAATGTGTAAATGAACACACACACACACCCACACATACGAATGTGTAAATGAACACACACACACACACACACACACACACACACACACGAAAAATAGTATGTATACACAGACATCTTTTGAGAAACGGGAAAGGCCAACAGTTGGCCACATAGTGAAGGCAAAATCCCACGGAAAGGCTGTCCTTTTGTTCAATATACAATGAACGTCTTCACATCCAGGACACACACAAATTGACGATCTTTGATATTCACACTAAAAGATGAGAAAAAAGGTAAAAAGATTGTAATAACATTTTCACCCTTTTCACACCCTCTCTTGCTTCCCCCCTTTTTTGGACCATTCCTCTCCTTGTCCTCCGGTTCTCTCCACTCTTTCTCCTTTGCTCTTTCATCTTCTCTTCCAGGCCTGTGAGCTGCACATAGCTGGCTACCGGTTCTCCGTGCTCAACTCGGCGTTTGTGGTGCACCGGGGCTTCAAGGTGCAGGGCGAGTTCCACAGCCGCAAGGACGAGGAGAACCGAAGGAACCGCGTGCTGTTCCGCAGCTTCAAGGAAGGCCTGAAGACCAAGTACCCGTCCTCTCCCAGACGTTGCTGACACACACACACACACACACACACACACACACACACACACACACACACACACTACTGTGAAGGCTTCCATTAGACCCCTCTGAAACCAAAACTGTACAGAAATTATATGGACATAATTGCTAAAAAACAAAATACAGCATAAAGCATTAATACGACAAACCACAAATAAAACAACAACATATTCCCCAACGATGTAAAGACAGTAGTAAAGACGCACAAAATTCAAAGTGGATTTCCCTTTCTTTTTTTTTGCCTTTTTTTATTTTGAGTGGATAGTTTTTCAATCTAAGTGAGAACATGTAAACAGGGAGATTGGTTTTAGTTTCCAGGTCATGTTTACATTGATTAACTGTTACTGAGTCAAACACTAAATCACAAGAACACAACTTAATTCACTTGTGTCCAGTGTGCTAGTATGCTTATAAGATTTTTTTCAAAACATATGTTGTATAATTTCATAAATGTCTTGAATGATAAACACATGTCATGCTTGTTAAAATTATAAAACCATGTAGCACTAATATCAATGGTACCACCTGTTTTCACAATGGACACAAAACAGAACTGTACTGGCCAACATGGAGAACACTGTTTAGAGAACATGCAGGGTGCGAGTTTGGCAATGTAGTTTGCTGACAGTGCATACACACTGTGGTCAGACACAGGAAGGGGCAGTCAGGCTGGAGTTAATTAATAAAAGATAGATAGACAGATAGATAGATATGTAGATAGATGCATAGATAGATCAGAAATGAACATTGGTTGCATGTGGTTGGTTTATTCAATTTCACTTCAGAGGTCTCGCCCATTTCAGAGTTCATGCCTTGACAGGCCTCTGCTTTCCGTTACCGATATCGCCGCCAAACTCAAGAAATGAAAACAGGAACCACTAGGTACCAACAGTGGATCACGATAGAGGATGTGTGGACTCTCAGAGAAATCTCACAATGCTCTGTTCAGCATCCATCTTTTAATCGCAGTATTATGATTGATCCTTGAGATAACAGTCTAGTCTATGAACAAATACTCCCAAAATGGCACGAAATGAGATTGCACACCTGCCTGTTGAATTGGCTTGCTGATGTCTCGAGGATATGGACAGTGGAAGATCGGTCAGACCTGTGGAAATTTTGTTGGACTTGCACACTTGGAAGACTGGAAATTGTTTTGTTTTTTTCATTCAGTGACTATTCTATTGACATTACAGCCCTCTTGAGGGTTGACAGTTTGCCCATATGTTGTGCATTGGGTCAGGGGGTCACCCCTGACAGTGTTTCTTTGATTGACATGCCTTTTTGATTGACTGAGGTTAGATATTTAAGTACACTACAAACTGAGCAAATTGTGGTGATTTTTATCTTTTATCTTCCTTTGTGTGTTTGCACTGATGGTGGTGAATGTGGTGGGATTTTCAGATAAGCTAAACATTAGTTGAACTATGTGTTGCTTTTGTGTGTTTGTTTGGAATACACTCATGTGTTCTGTAAGAGATGTTTTTTTAAAAAAAAAACAGTAAAGAGCATATCATGCCTCCTCCCACACATGATTTTTAAGTGTCTGATTAAACTGTTGCTATATGATTAGAATACATAGTTCTTTTGTATTGTGATTTTGCTATATTTATTGACAAAGTTCTATATATTTAGTGACAAATCGACATAAAACATAATTTTGAGGTTGCGGTATTAAAATCTCTTATCATGGCTTTTAATGCACTGGCTCTGCTGTATTGCACTGCAAGTATAAACTTTCTGAGGTTTTTACGTTAGTGCTTCTGTTCGTTTGTAACCTTTGCATCCGTTCCTGCAGCAGTGTCCTGCATAGTTCACTTCAGTCCATTGTTGCTCCTAATGACACTACCAGTGCTTAATGCAATCAAACCCACCACAAGTTACTGCTTGCAAAATTATTTTGTGTTGTTTTTGTAGTTCAAGGGAAGCAGTTATTTATCTGTTTGTTAGTTGATATTTTGCCTTGGTTTGGTATCTTAATAAAAGTTGTTATCATTGACCCTAGTGTTGTTGTTTTCTTTTGATTGTTTGTTTTATTTGTGTATTTGAGCGGGAAAAGGGAAATATGCATGTGTACAATTGTATATGAGAAGGTTAATAATGTCCAGTAGACTTGAGGATGACATTAAATCACAAGGCAGCCTATATCGAAATCAGCCAGCAGGAGGCGGTAGATCTACAGGTGCTGCTGAGATCAGACCTCAGTTCGCAAACTGACTAGTTGAAGCTCCTTGTTCGTATTGCCAGAATTCAAAAGACCCTTTTGTATAACTTAGATGGTCTAAGCAGTAATTTAAAGAGAGTCCTCAAAAAAAGGCCTACAAACAATGTGCACATTATTTAGGACAATATACAAGTCATATACAGCTGTGAACAAGACAGACAATGTAGAATGTGCAATGTGATGGTGAAAGCAGCAGTAATATGTATCATGTAGGAAAATGGAATGGGATATTGTGTGGTGAAGCACAGGGCTCCAGACTATCTTTTTTCACAAGGAGCACAGACCCCCAACTGAAAATTGTAAACATGCCAACGATATATTCACATTTCTACTTATTTCCACGGTATTACTAATAAATGCTTCGATAATATTTTTTTTTCTTTTAAAGGAACACTTCACCAATTTTTTTATACTAAACAACGTTATTCCCTTAACTAAGACAAGTTGATACATACCTCTCACATTTCAATGCACTCACTGGCTCTGGCGCACGGCGCAACTTTGATAGCACTTAGCTAGCCCAATGCATTCATAAGGATCCAAACAGAGATGAAGTTAGAAGCGACCAAACACCTCCATGTTTTCCCTATTAAATACAGTTACACGAGTAGTCACACGACCAAGTATGGTGAGACAAAATAAAACGTGGTGCATTTCTAAGCAGGTAAGAGGGATAACTATATTGTGTGGCGCAGTAATATCCTCACTTTTGCACTTTCAGTTTCACTTTGGAGTGAGGATATTACTGCGCAGAGTCTAAGTGCTCCCAATGTTATTCCGCCACACAATATAGTTATCCCTTTTGCCTGCTTTGCCTTGTTTGTGTATGTGAGCGGGAAAAGGAAATAATATGTACAGTTGTAAGACTATTTGTGAAGGTTAATGTCCAGTAGACTTGAGGATGCCTGGGAGTGTGCATGTCTGCAGTGCTCATCAAATCACAAGGCAGCCTATATGGAAGTCAGCCAGCAGGAGGCAGCTGCTGAGATCAGACCTCAGTTCGCAAACTGATTAGTTGAAGCTCCTTGTTCGTGTTGTCAGATTTCAAAGGACCATTTTGTTTAAGTTATGCAGCCTAAGCAGTAATGTCAAGGGAGTCATCAAAAAAGGCCTACAAACAATGTGCATATATTAGGAGCAATGTGATGGTGCAAGCAACAGTAATGTGCATTATGTAGGGAAATGGAATGGGACGAAGAGTATTGTGTATGAAGCAGGTACATTATGCAAATGTCCGCTTGTCATCAGCATGATTAACAGAGTGAAGCTGCTGTTTGTTATAGAGAGCCCAGATCAACATTTCTAATTAATTAAAGCTTGTTTTGACAATTATGTATGGTTTTCACACAGTGCCAAAAATTGGACGACAACTGTTTTTGAATCAGTAGATTTTGCTCTCTCCAGCAACAGGAAAACCATCCCCTAAAGCCACTGCACATGCGAGATAATGGCTCTTAAAAATGACCAAAATTTAGAGGGATGAAAATTCTGATTTCAGTGCTTCTGATAACCCCCTAGTGCATCCTCATAATTTCAATGCTTCATCTTCAACTTTTGGTCTGTAAAACTAGGGAACCTATAGGCTCTATGTGAATGTAAAGCTTATGTTTATATCTGTATCAGGATAAGAGTAGCCATTGTAAGTTCAGTCATTTTCAGCCATGAATTGTTTGATTTTTGAGGGTCTCTGAAGGGGGGCAATGAACTCGGCAATGAAAAAAAGCTGGAGGGTTTTAATTTTATTAATTACTAACAGTCTTCCAAGATTTGGCCGCTCAGCCAAACTGAGTAGCCTAATCCGGGACGAAGGGCCTTGGTCAGATCTGTAACCAAGGACCCAATGGCCACTATGAACGATGTTCAGAGTTCTGTTGAGAGGACGAGAGAACTGTAAAGAAAGACAAACATCACTGCAGCTCAGTGACTGGTTTCCTTCACACACCATTGGTAACTGTGGTGGAGTGCTGCACTGATGTTCGTCATATATAGAGTACACATATAGGGTATATACAATTTATCTTCATTTATTATTGTTTTTGCATTGATGCCATTAATTCCACTGATGAATAATCTGTGAATTAATTGTGTAAATATCTGCCATCTCCATTGACATAGGCCTGTGGAACCATAATCTTGAGATAGGCGATAAAAATACAAAATGACCATAACAGCTCCATTGTTTAGACAATTGGACTTTTATTGAGATAATTCATTCGTTTTTTTTTTTTTTTTCAATTTAACAACATAAATCCTTGATTAAAACAGGAAACAATGGTAAAAGCTTGTTTCTTAAACACTGAAAAAAGAACCCAGAGACTTTAAAGCAGTAAATGAATTAGCAGTTTGTTTGGCAACAAATCATTGTGAAATAGTATATCATAACTTGTGATAACTTTACAATCAAACACAAAAACAACATAACATTTTCAACACATTTCATTCAGTTGACAAATTGTGTTTTCACCCCTAGAAGAGACATCTTCATAATCAGGTAAGGTCTAATATGAATAAGGTCTACCAGTCATATTGGCTATAACGACAATACTGCAATCTCACAATACAAGACAAATGTATTACAAATGATTATGGCTTGGTTATTATCTGATGGCCTACTTATGATCATTATAAAATGTCATACTGATCTGTATTATAATTTAGCAGCCACCTCTCTTCCACAATGAAATCATGCTAACTGGAGTCCTCTCCTTTATTTCCTTCAGTTTAAGAACCTTTTCATTTTGATTGGTTTCACACAGCTTCTCAATCACAATATCCATAATAGCATGGATGTTGTGAGATTTCTGATACAGGGCTATTTTATCCAGTTCAATGATGACATTGTATGCATCTTCTAACAGTTTGGACATTTGCTCTTTATTTTTAGTTAGCGCCTTCTCAATGGTCGATTGCATATCCACACTTCTCCCATGATCCTTCTCATATCTTTCCCTTATATGTTCAGCTGTCTCGATGACAGTTTCGGGATGTGGCATGTATAATTTGTATTCTTTTGTGTGTTTTTCATGGGAGCATCCACATATACTGCATATACCACCTGACATCACATGACACCAATACAACTTGTTTACCCATGTACAGCCAGGGAAATGACAGTTCATTTTGCACAAATCGCAGCACATTGCCCTTTCATCACAGCTTTTATAGTGATCCTTTATAGGAACCTTCTTCTGTATTACCTTTGGAATGGAAATCCTATAATTCTGCTCGTTGTCTAGTTGTGCCTTGTTTTCGGTCACCTCTTTTTTGATGTGCTCCAGTTCTTTCTCCCCCTCATTCACCTCATTAATGCTTCTCTTCAATTCATTTAGGAATGCCTCAAGTTGTTTTCTGGTCTTTAGTACATGTCCCGTCATCTTCAGGCTTTTTCCTTTGGCATTTTGTACAAATTCAAAGAACTTCTTTCTATTCGCTTCTCCTAATGTCCAAAGGTTTTCGTATGTTGCCGCATAGGTTTCAATGTATGGATCACATTGTCGGCTGTTAAATAGGAAGTGAGTTGGTTCACCATCGTCACCCTTGGCACATCTTGCGTTTGCCATTTTGACGGCATCAATTGCATTTGTAGGGGGCAGTCCATCGGAGTGTGTAATGAGGAGGACTATGTTATCTTCTATATCTTTGCCAAATAAGGACAGAATGGAGTCAAAGATGTAACGCTGAGATTTTGTCAGTCGATTCGCTGATGATTTTACCACAAGACCAACTGTATCAATTCTTTCAATTTTTCCATATGATTCAAACAGCTCAGATAAATTTTCAGCGATGGCCTCGCCATTATCTTCACTTTGTGTGTCTCCGTACCCTGGGGTATCAATAATGGTGAAAGAAGATTCCTGCTCCTCAATATGGATCTTGTACACTGTGACAGCCAATGTTTTGGACAGAGTCTGGCCTTTTTCCTCCTCTTCTGCGAGCTCAAACCAAACTTTGTCTTCAAACTTCACTCCTAACATGTAATTGACCATGGTGTGGATGAGAGTGGTCTTCCCTGTTCCTGTTTCCCCCGCAAGCAAAATAGTTTTGTTGATTTTGTTTTCAATCTCCTTTCCAAATGTCCATTGTCTGATTTTTGCATCATTCGATGCTGGACTTCCATCGTGATGTTTCCACTCCTTTTCATTAAGATATTCTCTTTTTGTGTTGAGTGTATAGCAAATGCAATTTCCTGATTGTCGCTGAGGGAGGGATGTTAAGTCGATGTTGCTGAAAATTATTTGTAGAATTGTTAGTGATGTACGTGTATTATCATAAATAATATCTATAAAATAATCTATAAACAGAATATTTGCTACTCACAGGTATGCCATGGTTATTCCCTCCTAAAAGACAACACACATTGGATGCTGATTAATTTCTTTTGTGATAATTTTGAATAAGCATGGGTGAGACCTTGAAGTTGACACCAGTGTGAAGTTGTTCTAAAGGGAACAGTAGGCAAACTTGGGAAAGCTTGCTAGCTAACTGTTAAACTTCAGTATGGCATAACATAGCCAATTATCTCACTTAGTCACTTAGTTGTAGGTATATACATTTGTATTACAAGTGATGCAATTTCTCTAAATAAGATTTATTTATGAGTAGTAGGCCTATGATGTTCATGTTGCAATAATTACTTGGAGCAATTGAACCATAAAATGTGTGTTTAGATTGGATATGTGCAGCAAACAAGTGACTCTCTTACTCTTCCATTCACTTCCATTGTATTAAAAGAGCACTTCATGTGGTACTGCAGATCCAATGCAAGTTCAGTGGATTTATAGAGAATATTTTTTTAAAAATCATATCTCCAATAAAGAAACTCAGCACCAAGCCCATCATTTGGACAGATGATCCTCACATACAGAATGATACATGGTTAAATAAAAAAAAAAAATCCTGTTAACTGTCCACATGGTGAAATGAGAAGACGAAAATGGGCTGTTTGAAATTCAAGCCCAATTAAAACAAAATGCCCTGACAATATGATAATGATTACAACCAAAGTTAATGCATGGACATGACCTTAGTCCATATGAGTGGCAAAAAAATCTAATACATTTGTGGCACATACTTTTCGAATGAGAAGCCTTCAAAAGTGATGTCTTTTCACATAATGAATCTATAGCTATTTTCAGGGGAAATTACACAAGATACGTCACATCTGATTGGATTTTTTAATTCAATAGGGAAATGTCCTTGTATTCTCATAGTTTCACTAATGTGAGTGAAATACCAAAAGAGCCAATAATGTTGCAAGTTGAACAAAAAGGATTGTTCACCACAATGCTTAAAATGAAGCTTCAAAGGGCTGCAGTTTTTGAACTGTTAGTGATACAGCTATACTATTTAAGATTCATGCATAGGTTTAGTCTACAAACACCTGTGATTTTTATCAGATTTTTTCGGAGATGGTCACTTTCCGCCACTGGGTGATTTGACACAGAATGACCCAAAAGTTATTTTATAGACGGGGGGAAAGTACAGTAAAAACCCGGTACCGGGTTTGTGATCGTTATTATGCATGTTTGTGCAAAGTAACTTTATGTTAGTGCATATGGAGGAGGTGGGACATCAATTTGAAAAGGTATAGGCTAAGGAATTTTTGGTGAAATAAAAATGGCGAGTAGTCATTGCTAATGTGCATTGTCAGAGTCTGTTTCGCTGTCATTATGCTGAGACGCTGAGGAAAAAACTTGCCATTGAAAGCTGTAGCAGCCTACGTTCCTGCTGGATCCTGCAGCCTAGCTGGCAACCGCGACTCAGAGGGGAGGGGAGGGGATGGGATACACCGCTCTACAGTATTTTGAAAGTCATTGCAGTCCTAGGCCAAAATCCTACACATTTCCTTTAAATTACACAACAATATTATATATAACTGTTAGTGTCATTGCCACTTCATTGTGATTTAAAATTGAATTTAAGTAAGGATTTATATGTAATATTTGAATAAATATGTGGGCCAAGACTGTGGCATTCTGGAAGTGCATTGTGGCATGTAGCATTAGTTTGCACATCTTCAATAGACATGTTGTGATTAATAAACACAGTATACTTTACTTGAAATAACCAAGTTTAAATTGGAATTCTCTGTAGTGTAAGTGTTCTTCACTAAATAAGCATTTGTTTGTACAATTTGCAATTCCTATTCCAAATTAGTCTGTAATTTCAAGGCAATTGGTTTGCATGTTTTCTTAAGGTTAACTAACAGTTAATAAGTTTAAGCGAAATACAGCTTCTGTCATCTTTTATCAGGGATTCTAGAAATCCCGGAAGTACTTTTTCAGATACCTCACAACAGTCTGTGCCTAATATAACACAACAGAATTTGAATTTCACTGCGAAACTTGCCATAGAAGATTGTTGAAGACCAGTAACCACTCGGTGAGCTGCACATTTTTAAAAACGAACATTTAGGGGTGTTTTAAGGACAGAATAGTCCATGCACAAAGCGAGCAATGTTAAAGCCTTACAGAGCTCCATTCCAAAGCTGCCATATTCCACAAACAGGCTCAATCGTCGAGATTTCGGTGTCAAACACTCGTTTTCATGCTAGGCAATACAGAAAACGGGCTTAAAGTGTAAAATACCGAACTATTCCTTTAATTAATAAAATATTAGTATTGCACAATATTAAACAATTCAGAAACATATATAGGCTGATTTCCTATGAACAAACCATTAATTGTGTCTGCTAATGATTTACTGATTAGAATTAATGTAGGGACAATGTTTTACAAATGAGGAAGCATTTAATAGGCTATTTTACAAATGCTTAATAGTGTAGTTATTATTACCGGAAGGTTGTGGATACCTCTCTCTAACTCCAAAATCTTCATTGAGAGGACACTTACATAAACCACATATATAGAAGACATCCATATTAAGCAATAATAAAACAAATCCCTCAAAGAATATATTATTTCCCCCTACCTCTACTAATATTCACAATGTAGGCTACACACCGATGAGATTTAACATTAAACCAATGAAACTTTGGTTGGATGTATTCAGTGAAAAGAGTGTAAAAGAGATGATATTCACACCTGATTCAAGAGTGCCGCTGGATTAATTCTGCGGGTTAAAAGAAGAAAATTATTTGTTCTCCTCTTTGGCAGTTTTAGATGGCTTTGTCTGATGCGCGGATCAGAGTGCTATATAGAGAGTTTGCCAAACACGGTTTCAACTGCCCTGCCCCATGATTGGTTGAGAGACCATGTGACTCAAAGGTATCATGTTGTAACCTAACCTCTATCCATAGACCTGCAAAACTCAGCTTCTTTTAACGAGCAACTTGCAGATTGATTTCAAGGCTGAATTTATACTTCATTGTCTGAAATTGAACTGCATTCTTTTCAAAAGGTATGAATGTACGACTTAACATGTTTTACAAAACCTACGGACAGTAATTCAGAAGCAAGTGTACATTAAGCAGGCTCCTAAATATACCTCTCCCGCCCACAAACACGTCATATTATGTAGGCAAAGGTAAACCTTTGAACTTGCTGTCATGTGTAGATACTTATCTGAGCAGTGGTGAGAGATAGAGTTCTTAGTTTTATTGTAAAAGTCATAATGTTTAATCATTGTGTTTGTGCTGGTTGCACAAATTCTACCTTGTCAGGACATAATGTTCACCATTTTCCTAAAGCAAGCATTTTCGTGCTTGGTTGCGTTAAGCTTTTGTGTTTCGTTGATTATGCTGATTTTTGCTTTTGAGATTATCTTAAAATGAGTGTAGTTTAGTGGAAAAGTGGAAAAGTAAACATGATCCTTAAAGGTCCCATATTATGAAAAAAACACTTTTTCTGGGATTTGATGTGTTATTGTGTGTCTCTGGTGCTTCCACACACATACAAACTTGAAGAAAAAAAAAACGATCCATGCTGTTTTGAGTGAGATATGTGTTTCTGAATGAATCCTGCCTTCAGCCCTCAAGGTGAGCTGTTCAAAATCGGCAAGGTTTTACATGTCACAATTCTAAACATTTAAATATTCCCACCCACCACGTCCTTTTAGGGAATGATTACGTTTGGATTGCCTAATGAGCCAGACCCACTTCAATAAAGGCTGATGTGCGTAGATGTCGATAACTTTTGCATACAATCCAATGGAGGTGCATCGAAGTGAGTAAGGATAAGTATTTATACTGACGAAATCTTTGAACATGAATAAAAGGCACAAAATAAGGTTGGTGTAAGAGAATCTGTGTGTTCTTGGGACTAATTCTAATAGGCCTACAAATGTATTACCTACAACTAAGTAAGATAACAGCTACCAGGGCTGGCAAGTTTCAGAAAATGGCATGCGTGGGTCGGCGGCGAAAATTTTTTTGACTGTCACACTCAAAGCGTGACACTTGGCAGCTCCGATTAGAGTCGCTTTTTCAAGTGTGAACTTACCAAGAAAAAGGCAAATAAATGTTACACAGCTCTGCAACAAGTATAGGACAATGATAGACTTAGCAGCCATAACGTTAGCATGGAAACTCAAGGAGAAACAGCGAATCAACAGTGAACAAAATCTAGAAAGCAGGAGAACGTTTTTAATCTAATTTTCAGAGTCGGCGCTGTTGTGTTTGAAAGATAAATTAGAGACGCCAAGACCCGCCTTCCGTTGCTTCTGATTTGTTTATTGCGTGATGCCTTCCGTGGTTGGTTAGATTTAGGCACAAAGGACTGATGGATTGGTTATTGCGGTCAGTCAATCAGAGTTGCTCGAACCACGGCAAGGGAAGGACCAAAGTTTATTATCATGAAAAATAGTGCACTGAATGGGGAAATATTTCGCGTGAGAAATGTCAAGTATGGCATGTGGTGTAAGAATGGGTCAAATTGCGTGACTCTCACGCTACTTGGCAGCCCTGCAGTTACAGTTAGCTAGCAAGCTAGATGATAAAATATATAAAATATAAAATCTCCGCTTCGCGTCGGGCCATATCACCGTCTAGAACGTGCATTAACTTTGAATAACCGCACGGCGTGTCGTTTGTTTGTGATGGTAATAATTCTAGACTTATTATTTGGAGTTTCATACTATTGTAGCAGCCATGAAGCTTTAAGCCCAAATCTGCATTAAAAGAACATCCTTTCACCCTTCCCCCGAGTGAAATGTTAATGTATTAGTTCCAAGGGCTATCAGACCTGTTGAAAAAGCCCAACTCAATCAAGACAAAGGAGTTACCTTGCTGTAATGTAGTTATAAGTTATGAAATGTGAATGTGTTCATGTTTGGTACCATTCTAATAGTCTCAGTACAAGGATTGTAAGTACAAAAATGTTTAGAACATTCTATAAGTGACATTTCTTAATGTTGGTGTATTTAGGCCACAAGATATTTCTCATCTCATGCTAGTCAGATAGGTGTGAGTAGGTGTGTCTGATAAGGAGGCCGTGTGGAGAACCAATCACATTGCTTCTTTTCTCCCGCCACTCTGTCCTTTGTGTATCTAATACTGAAGTGATGAAACTGCATTGTTTGTCAGAACTGAAGGAGAGATTGTTTTTGTAGCAGGAACAGATGCAAGTGAGGCCGTGGTCTTGGTCCCAAGCCAAGGAAATGCACTCCACTACCATGCACACCCGCATGATTCTATTACTGAAGAAAAACATGTCGAAGCTTATTTAATGTTTGCTACACAATATTTGGAAATGTCTAAATGCTGAGAGAATGTAGTCTGGTCAGGCGAGTTTAAAATGGAACTTTTTGGATGTCATACTACACACCATGTTTGGAGGAGAAATGGCACTGTACATCACCCTAAGAGATAAGAATACCACACCGACAGTGAGGTTTGGAGGTGGAGTCATTATGGTGAAGGTCTGTTTTTCATCTCATGATACTGGCAGATTGGTGAGCCAGACCCACAAAGGCAGGCCTCAATTGAAGGGGTGGGATAAACGGTTGTCTTTCAAACTCCCTCTCCACGAAATAGGATGGCGCTACAACCAATCATCTTCTTGTTTTCAAGTAGCAGCAGTAGCAGGATGGGGAAATCCCGCTTAACGGTTGCAGTTTATGGCCGCATGTCAAGTATTATGTTAAGCCCACCCACTGAGTCTATACATGATGTGATTGGCCTCATCGTCGTTTCAAATTTCCAGCTCCCAAGTCAACGGAAAATTGCGACACCCCGGTACCACTCTCCCATAAAGCTTTGAACAGTGAAGGACCTGGGCAATAGTTTTTGTTTGCCGAGTCTCTGCCATCTAAGCAGCTGCTGCTGAAACTTTTATCTCCTTCTGAGTTGTCATTCAGTAGGTGGTTTGGTGGGTGGCCTCCCCATCAGTCCTCTTCATGCAACGTCACTCATCACTCATAGTCCCTCACAACTAAAGACAACTAAATTAGTAGTATGACTCCAAAAAACAGAATGGTAAAACATGGTTTTGATGGGTAATGGTCATTTGGTTGTGGCTATGAATGCATAAGTGTAGGTATTGGTATGAATTTCATTCATCATGATTATATGATTATTGGGGGTGCTATATGTGTCTAGCCCTGTCCCGTTCTTTTCCTTTTCACATTATTATATCTAATGCCATTGAAACTTGGGTGTGCAACATTTTGCATATTTGCTCTGCTCTCTTCTCGTTGTGTTCCCCTGGGAAGGCCTACAGTAACTGCTAAGCTGCTAAGACTTCCAGTACTGTTAGCCTAAAGGCCACCAACATTTTTCCTACTGGTCAGAGATCGAACCAGCAACCCTTCAGTTACAAACCTGAAGCCCTAACCATAGGCCACAGCTGCCCCCAGCTTCTTCAGCTTCTTTCACGCATTTGGAGTTAATATGCGGGCCTCTGATTGGTCTGGGCTTGTAAGCGATGTCATACCCTGATATGATACTGCTCAGATAAAAGGCAGAATGTGCGGGAAACTTCCCAGTAGCTAACTGCTGTCTTAACCATCTTGAGCCAGACGGTCAGCTTACCTGTGCATTAATTCTCATCAACTCAACTCAACTCAACTAATCTTCAAACCACAGGTAATTTCCCACCATTGTTAATGTTGTTGTAAAAAAAAAAAAAACAGTTCCTTGTGCATTTTTATGTTATTCAGTGATTTGTTTTGAAGATTCTATCGAGCCCTGTGGTTGTGCAATTGGCCCTGAAATGTGTGCGCGCGAAGCTCCATAAAGTACTGTTCACTGGGTGCTTAACTAAAATCACTATCACAAAGTATTCATTCTATGTTGTTTTTTTGTCTTTTAATTATTACTTTTTAAGTACTTTTTATTCTTCACTTAAACTATTCTTTGATTATTTGTTTGCTTTTCTTTATGTGAAGCACATTGAATGACCACTGTCTATTAAATGTGCTAAAAATACATTCTAAATATTTGATTACAAACAATGTTTTAAGGAAGTGTCTTATCATCGCTTTTACCCTTCCTGGTTATATTAACAATAAAGTTCTAGCACAGCCACATGCGTTTGCATGAGAAACCAGGATAAGGCAGAACTGCATCACGGTTTCTTTTAGCGACATGGGCAGTATTTTAATTACATATGCTTATTGCTGTGTATTTCTTAGCATCGACGGAACTAAGAACTATTTTGTCATTGTTTCCCAAGAGACACAGACATCCGTCAGCAGTGGATTGCCCAAATAATGTGTGATGTTGGGCTGTATTTTGACATTTAGCCGAGATAGCACATCAATCTTTCTCTTACCTGCGTCATATGTGATGATGACTGCCCTCTATCCTATTAATATGTCTTTTTATACTGATCTCAGGATCCGATTTCCTTCATTAGCCCACTTATCGACATCCATCGTCATTAAGACTCAAGATTTTTTGTTAAGCCACCAGAATTGTTATTAAAGCAGCCTCGCTTTCTGAACCCGGGACGTCCACCTCTGTCTGCAGAATATACATTCACTCTACTTCTCAGTGTTGCATACACTAAGTCAGGCTGTGCTATTCTGTGGTATTGGCAGTTCAACGGCATCTCAGTGTGTGGTTTTCAAATGTGTGGTTTGCCAATTTGGTCTAAAAATACCAAACTGTTTGGTGTGAGTTTTTCGACCACAGTAGTTGATTCCATTGTTGTAAAGTCAGCTTGTTTTCAGTTCAATCATCGTTTATATTGATTTGCTCTTAAAATACTAGTGGTGCAATGGATCATCATTGATCCGTGATCCGTTCGGATCAATTATTTTGGTTCGGCACACACATGATCCGCGGGTTGATTTGATAAAAAACAATTGTTGTGCACAAGTTCATTCCACACACAACGTGGTCATGGCGAGCGGAGGAACAGAGGAGCTTGAACGCCCCCGCGGCATTGAAATCCCCTGTTTGAGAGCATTTTGGCTTCCCTACCAAATTGAATGATGAAGGAAAAAGGTTAGTGGATAAAACCATGACGTGTGTAGGTACTGTGGCACAAGAAAGCCATAAGACAGTGGAAACGGATCAAGCATGCCCTCACATTTGAAGCCACTCATCACCACGGCATTTAGGCAGCCCCTTGCAGCACAATCCAACCGGGCTAAAGCCATCACAAATGCTATCAGTGTGTTTATAGGTGCAGACATGAGGCCATATTGAGTTGTGCAAAACAAGGGCTTTCAACATAGTGAAAGTGCTTGAGCCACGTTACGACATCCCGTCGCACACATGAGCAGGAGAAGGAAAAGGGTTTTTTTTTTTTTGCTGATCCGAAAAGTGATCCGATCCGTGACTCTGATCCAAGGAACGATCCGAACCGTGAATTTTTTGATCCGTTGCACCCCTATAAAATACCCAAGTGTTTGGTGTGAGTTTTTCGACCACAGTAGTTGATTCCTCTGTTGCAAAACCTGCTTGTTGTCAGTTCAATCATCGTTTACATTGATATGGGGTGCTGATTAATTATTTCACCAGATATATTTCATTTCAGGAGCCCCAATATGTAAGGGATAATCAACGACGCGCCGTGCGTTTCTAGGAAAATAATGCACGTTCGAAGTGGTAATTTTCATAATTTAAGTCATTTTGTAATTTCATGTTTTCTGTTTTTATACTCATCAGAGAAAGGCTGGTGGCCAGAAGTGGGTCAGTGTGGAGACTGCAATACACATTTCAGGATATTACCGGCAGTGACCTCAATCTTTCTACAACTCCTACATCCCCAAATATCAGGAAAAAATCCCTGCAAGCAAAGAAGCGTGTGAATCAGATGCCAGTGCCCCGCTTGATTGGACTCGTTTTGGATACTGAGATTGACAGCTCAACCACCAGTCAAGTAATTACCAAGTGCTTTAACTAAAATTGTTTGTTTGAGTGTTCAGGTTTCCATGCTGTATATGTCAAGATCGCACACCTATTTCGAGTTGTGGAGCTACGTTACGGCTATGTCTTTTGACCATGTTATATTAAAATTTGACTTAACAATACTCAATGCTAAACACTGCATAATACAGTATCTGCTCTGTTTCTATGGAAGGTGCAAGAATCCACGTTGTTCTATTAAATGTCATTGTAAATAATGAAATAGCCTTCCAACAGTTTGAAGCAGAGCTTCCCACCGAGTAGTTTCAGTTTCTGTCGTGCAAATGCGCACACACATGCATGCATTCAATGAACGCTCATCTAGTTGCATGGCTGTTTAATCACATCGAATTAGCAAGTATTTCCTCCTGATGGCAGAAACGTCTGTTTTCGTCAGATCGGTTAGTAATGTGGTCCAGTCTTCACAGAGCCATATCCGATTTGGACACTTGCTTAAAACAGTGTGGACAGCGAAAATCAGATTTGTCTGCAGTCTGAACGCAGCCTTAGAGCAGTTCAAGAATAGGGCAAGGAGAGGCCTTGGGAAGTGTGATTTGTTGTTTACAAGCAGTTGCAGGAGGAGGGGATGGAGGGGATGCTTTAGTTTTGCATAGCAGAACACCATGCAGCATCATCATACTGCAATTTGGTAGACCTACATATAGCTTTATGGCATGTTATAAAATATGAAATGTATCAAAATGTCAAATATTACTCAATATTATAGTGTTTAGCATGACTGGTCACAACTGCAATCATTCTGATGTTTCTTCTCCACAGTGTAGGTGTTATTACGTCCAGTAAACAGTATAACTCTCCTGACCTGTCACTCAATCAACTTCAAGGTTTTCAACCTTGCTTTGTTATCTAACAGGTAAGTGGTCTTTCAAGAAGATCAAATGTAAGAAAGTTACACTATCTGTGTGTTAATATTTACATTTTCTACTAACAGAACTCTGCATTAATCATATCCATTTTGTGTTGTCTTTTAGGAAGTAATACCCATGGCATCCCTGTGAGTAACAAATACACTGTTGCCAAAAGTATTTGCTCACCTACCTTGACTCACATACTGTATGAACTTCAGTCACATCCCATTCTCAATCCATATAGGGTTTAATATCACGTCGGTCCACCCGTTGCAGCTATAACCGCTTCAACTCTTCTGGGAAGGCTTTCCACAAGATTTAGGAGTGTGTTTATGGAAAATTTTGACCATTCTTTCAGAAGCGCATTTGTGAGGTCATACACTGATGTTAAAACGAGAAGACTGGCTCTCAGACCGACGTCATATTAAAGCTCCCCTTGGTAGGTTTAGCTATATTTCCCCCTCTGTTGGAGAAAGTGTGCATGCAATTTCTTATTAACTGTGGGAGAAAGTAACGATAAAGCACATGGATTTGTTTACAAGCTAACGAAACGGTTAGCATTAGTGCAGCAGAGCAATGTGGATGTTACAAGGTAAGGAACACAATTTAAAACGAGTTTCCTGTTCCTCACTAGCCTGACTACGTCATCCTCACGATTCTGGTCAGAATGCGAGTCTGAACCTAATATAATGGCTGTGATTATGGGGCATGTTTCAACAGATACAGGTCGAGGGGGATGACTCTGCACTGAATGGATAGACCTAACCTAACAGAGCAACGAAATAGCCAATAACCTAACAGAGCAACAAAATAGCCAATAGCTACAGTATTAAAGCAAATATCTTCAGGTCTTTTTTGAAAGTTATTGCGCTGTCAGTGACTTGTAGCCTAGGCCTATAACACCCGATAGCGAAATCTAAGACAACGAAATGTGTAGCAGGGTAGGCTATGGAAAACATTTCCCCTCCTTCGTTTTTCAGTCTAACGACCGAAAGCTTGCTCAGTAAAGCATTTTTTGGGGGGGGGGTTTTGCACAAAGACTTGAGGCGTGTGGATTTTTCTTAAAATTTTAAAAACAATTCCTTCAAACCATTCAAACATGCAATAAACAGCTGGGGAAGGGTGTCGTCAACCCAAGGAGCAAACAGACATTTCAAACAAATGGGAACAACATCACGCAAACATGCTGTTTTACCTTGATGAAAGTGAAACTGTTTTCCCACATAACCACGTTGATCTACAGTAAGTGTTCAGAAATAACTGTGTGATAATCTGTGATAAAACCTCTGTTTTCATGTGAGCTAAATTAAAGGCCAAATTGCATGGAAATAATATGCATTTATAGCCACAGCGTTTCTGTTGCAATCAAAATCAACCTGAGTGTGATCTGTCCATCATCGCGTAAAGCCCGCCCAGACAATTTGATTGGTATGAACCATGGAGGTATTATAAGAACTGGAGAAAGTGAACAAGTCCCGCCCCCATTCATTTAAATGGGAATGCTAGGCTAGTGAAAAATGCCAAAATTGAACGTTTTTTTCAGGCTTCAACATTGCGTTTCAAGGGGCTTGTTTCCGGTGCCGTTTTACTTAGCCAATTAAGTGGCAGGTTACTGATTGACGTAAGGTACAGAAGGAGAGCTCGTGCCCACACTAAGCTCGTGCATGAGCTGAGAGTGGAACAGCCACCAATCAGCATGAGGAAAACGCAGGGAAAACGGCACCGGACATGATGTATTTCTGGAAAATGGCGACGAGGAAGTGCCTTGCTAATCGGCGAAGCTAATCAGTCAAATCCTGACCCCCTGGTATGAACAGCTCTGGGTCGAACATAGTTCCGCCCCAACGGAGCAATGCCAGACCGAATTTTTCCGCCGGAAAATAATGTACCCAGGCTAGTTCCTCACTTCTCTTACAGGGACGGTAAGTCCCAATGTTGCAAGGTTGGTTTTCGGCCTGGGGACGCTAGGGGAAGTTGGGAAAGTCACAATTTTCACAGAAAAAGACTATTTAATCATCCAAATGATTTCTAAATGGGTTGAAATAGTTTTCAAGTTCCCCTCTAAACCCTATGGATTAAGAATGGGATGTGACTGAAGTTCATATGTGAGTCAAAGCAGGTGAGCAAATACTTTTGGCAATATGGTGCATAGTGTTTAGATTATTTCATTCATATGTTGGCTAATGTTTGTCTATATCACTTAAGTTACCACACATCATTTTCAGCAACTTCTTCAAAGGCCCAATAGAAGCCCTTACTCCAACTAAAAGAGGAAGTCGTGCTTGCTACAGACTTGAGACAACAAGAGAATATCTTCATGAAAAGCAGTGGAAACGTCACGATGAAAGTTCAGCATCACGTGATGCAAAAATCAGACGATGGAGATATGGAAAGGAAAACAGAAACAATGTCACAAAGACTATTTTGCTGGTGGGTGAAACAGGATCAGGGAAGACCACTCTCCTCAACACCATAGTCAATTACATGATAGGCGTGAAGTTTGAAAATAAAGCGTGGTACGAGATCACAGAAGAGGATAATAAAAATCAGTCTGTATCTCAAACTTCGGCTGTCACAGTGTACGAGATCCATGTTGAGACAAAGTTGATTTCTTTGACCATAATTGACACCCCAGGGTACGGAGATACAAAAGGTGTGGATCATGACAAGACCATCGCTGGCAGTTTACGTGAACTGTTTGAGTCATATAGAGGAATTGATAGAATTGATGCAGTTGGTCTTGTGATCAAAGCATCACAGAATCGAGTGACGGATGTCCAGCGTTATATCTTCGAATCAGTTCTCTCCTTATTTGGCAAAGATATAGAAGATAACATAGTGCTCCTCATTACACACTCGGATGGACTGCCCCCTACAGGTGCTCTTGATGCCATCAAAAATGCAGATACAAGATGTGCCAAGGATAAGGATGGTGAACCAATTCACTTCCTATTCAACAACCGTCAGAATCAGCCGCACAAGGAACATCAAGCCAAAACTTTCAAAAGAATTTGGAGCTCAGGAGAAGAGAGCATAGAGGATCTTTTCAAGTTTTTACAACGAGTCAAAGGACAAAGTCTGAGGATGACGGGAGATGTTCTAAAGAAGAGAATACACCTTGAGGCAATTCTACGTGACTTGTTTATAACCATTAACTTGGTGGATGAGGACGAGAAAGAAGTGGAGCACATCAATTGTACTATGGAAGAAAACAAGGCAAAACTAGACAACGATGAGACCTTCGCATATGTTGCCAAGGAGACAAAGATGAAGAAGGTTCCAATCAGGGCTCACTTTAAAGTCTGCTATGAAAAGGCAACGTGCTGTGATGTGTGCAAAAAGAACTGCCACTTTCCTGGCTGTACATGGGTGGACAATCCATATTGGTGTACTGTGATGTCAGGTGGTATATGCAGAGTTTGTGGATGCTCCTATACAGATCACACAAAAGAAGACAAACTCTACATGCCAGTCACAGAAGATGTCGAGAAAACCAATGAAGATTTAAAGAGAGAGATTCAAGATGTTTATGAGAAACATGTGGACATGCAAGAGAAAATCGAGAAGAAGTTAACTGAAAATAGACAGCGAATGTCCCAACTGTTGGACGAAGCATACAAAGGCATCATTGAGCTGGATGAAATAGCCCTGCATCAAGAATCTCTGAACATCCATGTTGATTTTGATATCCTGATTACAAAGCTGAGCGAAACCAGTCAAACTGAGAAGGTTCTGAAACTGAAAGAAATAAAGGATAGGGCTCCAGCTGACAAGTATTCAAGTCAATGGGATCTTAGGGGAAATTTCAAAAAATAGATACATTGACAGGGTACCCACAGGGTCTTGTATTGGAAAAGTATTATTTAATATTTTCAAATTAAGGCCTAACAAGTATTGAATTTAGTTTACTAAGTCTTGAATTTCATTCACAAGGTCTTTATTTTCTCCTTTGGTAGAATTAATGGATAACCTACTTAACGTCAATAAATTAGCATAGGAATAGCAGCATGTTTTCTTCTAATGTTGTGAACATTATCAATATTCGACCGCTAACCTTATGTAGCTTTATGTAGTTTTTGTATGTGAAAAAAAATAGATGTACTGTATATACACTAGAACACATAATTACACGGCTCTTCAGAATGCTGCAGAAATGAATGGGCCTTCCCAACGTTCGGAGGTCTGTTAAGTAAAGGACATAATTAAGTAAAAGGATAATGGACGACACGCCGTTCAATTATACAAAGCTAATACACGTTCTAGATGGCATAAAGTGTATTGACTGTAAGGGTATTTTATATTCACTTATTTTTGTTTTAATGTAAGTATTGCTTTTAACCGTGTTCCTTACTTTTTTACTACTTTTTATTTTCTTGTTGTACTCTAGAACTGTTTTACTCCTGTGTTTTCTACTCCTATAATGTTTTCTTTCTACTTATTTTATACATTGTTTTAGTCAAGACCTGTGTATCCCTGGGCCCCTTGTATCAACCGTCTTGCCCAAACCTGACTTCTTCCAATGTAAAGCGCTTTGGGTAAAATGTGCTATATAAAAGTGACTTGACTTGACTTAAAGGTTATACTGTTGTTATTATGTTGTGCAATTTGCTAATCAATTGTTCTGCCTCGCACACATCCAATGAAGTCACAATGAACAGCTATTCGAAATGAACAGACATTAGAAACAAGAAGCATTTACCCATAATCCCCTAGCTTCACTCTAAGGAAAGTCCATTTAAGGCGATTACAGTATGTCATGTGAGATCTCGACTTTCGAAGTCCAGTAGGTAAGTGTTCCTA
Source organism: Sardina pilchardus (assembly GCF_963854185.1). Lineage (NCBI taxonomy): Eukaryota > Metazoa > Chordata > Actinopteri > Clupeiformes > Clupeidae > Sardina > Sardina pilchardus. The sequence continues at coordinate 16,293,368 of NC_085009.1, read as the reverse complement.
ACAGTCTTCTGTTATAAGAAGACTACATTGTTGGTACTTCATTCTACATGTAGGGACTCAGTGCCTTTTGGGGGCCCTAAGCAGATTTGGGGTCCCCGTCTCACCACCCGGAGTGCTTGACAATTATTGACACAAATGTCACACTCTAATGTTTATAATGTATATATATATATATATACATACTTTATAAATGAATACACTGAGGTTTTGCAGTGACACATTATGAACTACTATCCCCCTGGGCAGAGATGCATAAGAACCCCCCCAAAAAAACACAAAAGCGGGTGCAAACAGGGAGAGGGGGTCCAGAAAGCTCTGAATTTGGTAGGTGTGATTTCCTCTATTCTGGTGCGTTTTTGGGATGGTCAGCTGGAGAAGAGCAATACCTACATTTGTTGAGATTCACAGCCTTCTGCTTTTCGACTTATTGAGGTAGTGACCGCACACAACTTGGGTCTCAGGACCCCTTGACCCCTTGGGTAGGCTATTCAGTAATCCATCCTTGCTCACATGCCAACAATTTTTGGGGCTCCCCTCTAGACTTCTAGACTCTAGCCTGCCACTAAAAACAGTCTTACTCACTCCATAGTACACCTGAGGCAAATAAATTATAATGCCAGACTATCGATGTAAACATCTGTCTTGATAGAATAATGTTAGAAATAAAACTAGCCAAGAAAAATGTTCTTCACTGATTAATATCAAACTGGCTAACTTGGAAATGAGGTCTTATGTTCACAATTCCTACCCCTTTAACCTCAGAGGGTACTAAGATCACAAACATGGTTAGTCTTAGAAAACAATGATAACAATAATAGGCTAAACATAATTTTAGACCTAAGTATTACAGCCTCAACAAGCCTGCATATCAAGCAATATTCCGTTTCAGTGGCTTGAAATGAAATGTCTGTATATAATTGTCTCTCAGATATTTTACAGTGACTTAAGATTTATGTTTTCAAATCAACTGAACTCCATTTATCTTTCCAAATGAATGAAGCTTGATTGGGGAATGACACTTATCCTCATTGACTCTTTGGCATGGGCTGCTTCCACATGTTGTTCAAGGTTATACAACAGCCTATTTAGCCTGACAATTCTCCAGGGAGCAGGAAATCAAGGGAGTGGCTTTGAAGACCTGAGGATGCCTGGGAGTATGCATGTCTGCAGTGCTCATCAAACCACAAAGTTGTCTATATGAAAGTCAGCCAGCAGGAGGCAGTAGATCTGAACAACCCTGTTTTTACCTTATGGTCTGATCAGTAATTTAATAGGCCTACAAACAATGTGCTTATTATTTAGGACAATATAAGTAATATACAGCTGTGAACAAGACAAACAATGTCTATAAACTGCAATGTGACGGATGCAAGCAACAGTAATGTGCATCATGTAGGAAAAATAAAATGGGACTGAGAGTATTGTGGTGATGCAGGTGCTGTTGGAAAACAGGCATCACGCAACGTCCGCTGTTTATCAGGCTGATTGCAAGAGGAAAGAAGCTGCTGTGCATCACTTGTTGCAATTTTTAGCTAAATATTGTTAGCTGATCTGCCATGCATTACATATTATAGCTTTAAACCGCCACATTAAACAGAGAACTGGCTTTTGTACTTGCCAGATTTTATGCTTCTTTTGTTTGTCCCTGACAGCATGCTGTAAGCAAATGCTACGTGTATGAAATGTTACTGGAATTAGTCATCTCCATTAGCCTGGCTATATCTTTTGAGATTGAACATTAGTCTGAGGAGTCTGCACTGTATTTAATGCACAAGAGGCATAATCAGAGGGCATAGTTGAAATGACTGTACGCTTGGATAGCGCTTCAACCTATCAGACCAGGTGTGATCCGGGTGCACCTGGTGGATAAGCCAGTTTGTGACGGGTTCCAGCAGACGTGGACAGCAAGCAGGAGAGATAAATGTGCAGGTTTCCATCCTGAGCTGCAGGGCGAAATCCACTCGCCGACAGATCGAGCTGGGCTTACCCAGTCTAAATCCTCATCTAAATAGGAATGTAAGTATTATTGTTATACTTATGATATGAATGATATTTCCAATGAGGAGAGACATGGAGGATAACATATTTTTGATACTGCTGTGTGGTCTTCAAAAGCTGTTATTGAAACTATTCAGTAATTTATTCAACTCCACATGAACATAGACCGGGATTGTGTTTAGAGCGATATCCTGTTTATTTTCATGGAGAATGTTGGAGAGAAAATGACCTCTAAATTGTGTGTAGTATTGCAATATGCCAATATGAAGATGAGTGTAACTTTTTAAAGGATATGGTGGCTTCCATGATCAGTAAAAGGGTAATAGAAATTGACCCTTTTTTCTATGACTTTTCTCTCCTTAGAAATTGTTGCCATTTCCACACAAAACTAGAACTACCCAGAGAAGGCTTATCAAACAGTGCTGTCATCACAGACAAGACCGTGTTTGTGTTCCATGAAAAATGTGCTAACGTGAGTAGGTTGAATTGCACATCTGATAACTTAATGTTATAATGGTACGTACATGCTGTAAGAGACTTTAGGTTTACAAAGTGTTGTATAAAAGTGTCAAATATTACACAATATTATAGTGCTGTGCATTACTGGGCTATATATTACAATGGTAGTAAGACCTGTCATGACTGTTATCATTTAGTCGAATTCAAATGCTCACCTTTGCGCACTTATCTGACAAGTAAGTGGTCTGTCAGAAAGGTCAAATTTATACCAAATGTATGTAGGCTATATGTATGTTGATGTTCAGATTTTCTTTAAACAGAACACAGCATTAAATCATATCCACTCTGTGTTGTCTTTTAGGAAGGAATACCCATGGCATACCTGTGAGTAACACATATTTTGTTTGTAGATTATTTAATGAATGTTTTGGCTAATGTAGATGCACATATATATCACTTACAATTGCACAAACCATTTTCAGCTACATCATAAAGGACCCATCTAAAGCCCTCACTCTGACAAAAAGAGGAGGTTGCGCTTGCTACAGATTTAACACAATAAGAGAATATCTTCATGATGAACATTGGAAATGTCACGATGAAAGCTCACGTGATGCAAAAATCAGACGATGGAGATTTGGAGAGGACAACAGAGACAAAGTCAACAAAACTATTTTGCTGGTGGGAGAAACAGGATCAGGGAAGACCACTCTCCTCAATACCATAATCAATCACATGATAGGAGTGAAGTTTGAAGATAAAGTGTGGTTTGAGATCACAGAGGAGGAGGGTGAAAACCAATATATATGCCAAACATCGGCTGTCACAGTATACGAGGTCCATGTTGAGACGCTGCAAACCTCTTTGACCATAATTGACACGCCGGGGTACGGAGACACACGGGGTGCGGACCATGACAAGACCATTGCTGACCACTTGGGTGAACTGATTGAGTCATATGTAGGAATTGACAGAATTGACGCAGTTGGTCTTGTGGTCAAAGCATCACAGAATCAACTGGCGGATATCCAGCGGTGCATTAATTCAGTTCTGTCCTTTTTTGGGAGAGACATGAAAGACAATATAGTGATCCTCATCACACACTCGGATGGACTGCCCCCTACAAATGCACTTAATTCCATCAAAAATGCAAAGATAAAATGTGCCACGGAGGTGGATGGGGAGCCAGTTCACTTCCTATTCAACAACCGACAATGTGAGCCACACGAAGAAAATCAAGCTAAACACTACAAACGTTTTTGGAGCTTAGGAGACGAGAGTACAGAGGGATTTTTCGAGTTCATCCAAAGAGTCACAGAAAAAAGCCTGAAGATGACGGGAAATGTCCTAAAGAAGAGAATACAACTCGAGGCATGCCTACGTGACTTGACTGCCAACATTAACAAGGTGAGTGAGGAAGAGAACGAACTGAAGAAGATGAATGATATTGTGATTAACGACAAGGCAAAACTAGACAACAACGAGCGCTTTACATTTAAGACTCGGGAGACGAAGATGAAGAAGGTTCCAATAAAGTATCACTTTGCGTTGTGTGATGAAGAGGCAACGTGCTGTGATGTATGCGAAAAGAACTGCCACTTCCCTGGCTGTACATTTGTAGACAATCTGTATTGGTGTACAGTGATGTCACAAGGTAAATGCACAGTGTGTGGATGCTCCTATAACAAACACACAAAAGAAAACAAACTGTACATGCCAGTCACCGAAGAAGACATGAAAACAAATGAAGATCTGAAGAGAGAATATCAGGACGTGCTTGAGAAAAATGTAGGCTTACAACACAACATTGACGGGAAACTAACTGAAAAAAGACAACAAATATCTCAACTGTTGGAGAACGCATACAAAGTCATCATTGATCTGGATAAAATAGCCCTACATCAGGAGTATCTGAACACCTATGTTGATTTTGATGTCCTGATTACGAAGCTGAGTGAAAACAATCAACATGACAAGGCTCAGAAACTGAAGGAAATAAAGGATAGAGCTCAAGCTGACAAAGATCCAAAGGAATTTGGGGGGAAGTCGGTCCTTAACTTATAATACAGATCAGTATTTCTGAAATGTTACACTGATCATAATCAGGAAAACTATCAAGGCACCACCTCTTGTGCATTTGTCTTGTGAGATGTCTTGCATTATTGCCTTTATAACCAATATAACCGGTAGCTTAAAGACCTTGTCCAGATTCATAGGCCTTGCCTGCTTATCAACATGTAGTAAAGTAAATTAATTTTGTATACTAAATTAAATGTGTTGATTTTGTGTTTGATTGTAAAGATCACAAATTGTGATTATGATGATGTATGTCTGCTTTTGAAATAAATTGGGAGAAACTGCCGAATTACAATAAAAAGTAGAAATCATTTCTACACAATTGAGCTCTTATGGTCATTTTGTATTTTCATCATCAGGTTTGTGTTATAGTGCTTAAGAATTTTCTATGCAAGTTGCATTGACACTGCAAAGTGAATTTGTAAATGGAAATAGAGGATTAATCAAATCAAAGTAACCAGGTCGTTCCTGAACCTTTCATGTCAACAATGGTGACAGAGAACAGTACCACAATGGAATTCCATTATATCAGAGAGACATTCAGACAGACATTCCACTTGTGCAGTTCACTCATAGACATTGCATTGATAAAGCCCTATTAAAGCACAATGTAACGGTGCAAGCAACTGAATTGCATCATGCAGGAAAATGGAATGTGATGAGTATTGTATGGTGAAGTAGGTAATAGCCTACAGTTGGAGAACAGGCGTTATGTAAACGTCAGCTGTTCATCAGGCTATATGCTCCTGTGATTCCTGTTTTGGTGCTCTGAATTGGACTTTGCACTTCATTAAAAAAAAACTTTGCAATTTTTAGAACACTTTTACTTCAGTGTTTGTGACACTCAGTTTTGTCACTCAGTCCATTCAGCAGAAGGATAAAGTCTATGTCTTTTAAACATTTAATTCTAAGAAACATCTTGTATTAGGCCTACTCATCAATCATTCTAGCCTCTTTGTAGTCATAAAATGCCAATATTGATATCCCAAGAAAGTGTAATAAAAGGCTACTTATCATTCTTCTGGTTTCAGCACCTCATCGTCATGCACCACAGTACACCTGAAAGTACAAGGAGAGTTCACGAAAGATACAGATCAGTTTATCTTTTGCTATGGAACGTTGACTGGCATGTTGCTCTTCCATTAGACAAAATATTTCAATGTCAAACTCCAAAACTAAACAAAATAACCCTCACTGATCACTGAAAAAAGATTAAATGTCAATATAATAATTTAAAAAGAACACATATGAATATACATAGTTGTGACAAATTAGATTAAGATTAATGTATGAAGGATAATAAACACCACATCATCCCTTGACAGCACACTCCTCATCTTCCTCATTACCCTCATGTTGATTCCCTCCACAGAGCTTGGGCATGAGACATTGATGGAACCTGCACTCCTTATCAGTTTGTTAAACCTGTTCCTGTCCTCAACTGTTACACCAAAGATTCCCGATGCGACGAGACTGAGTTGCAGTGGTGTGAATTAGAAGTTGCACGTAGTTGCAAGCCGTCGCAAGCCGTCGCAGAGCATTAAACATGTTGAGTCGCAGTCGCAAGGTTTTAGAACGTCGCAGCTCGTCGCAGCTCGTCGGGAATCTTTGGTCTGAACCCTACTTAAAGTAGGGCTAACCTACACAACCCCAACACACAACAGCATAAAAGATAACTGAACCATGCCACATTCTATCTCTGACCAGTTGGCATCATCATTTGCTCTCTCTCTCTCTCCCTCTGATTGGAACATCAATAAATATTGACTTATAATACTAATTAATGACTAATATTGATATTTAGTAGTAATAGTGTGTGCAATGTGTTGCAGACAGACCCACTTTCACCAAGAATGTTTGTTTTATCTTCATGTAATAACACAATTAGTAAAATAGTACTTGTCTCTACGATTACAGTTCCAGAGGAATATTACTGTAGATATTAATGTTAGCCAGAAAGACAGAAATGCCCCATGAATGCATGAGCTAAATGACTGCAAATGATACGGCAAAGGATGAGAGACAAACACATAATAAATAAAGACAACAGACTCCAAACAAATACTTATTGACAGGGTATGTTCACAATGTTTTTAGAGTATGTTCTAAATGTTTTCTTTATTCTTTTAGTAGTGCTATATGGCTGGAACTAAATTAATTTACAACAAAATGTTGTAGTTAACATTTAAACATTGCTATTGTGTGCCTTAGTGTGCATGTTTGTGCTTTAGTTAGACAGACTCATGCTCTTGACAGAAATGATGACTCATGATGATAGGACAGTGTCTCTATAAACCTCACAGCCAAAAGGTAGTGGAATGCATTCAAAGCACAGGAATTTAATAATCAGATTGTGTGTGTGTGTGGGGGGGGGGGGAGGCACACGCGCACACCCACACACAATCACACACACACACACACACACACACACACACACACACACACACACACACACACACACACACACACACACACACACACACACACACACACACACACACACACACACACACACACACACACACACACACTATTGTCATGTAAAAATAATTCACAGGATCTGTTATGGTGTAGGTGGGGTTTACCAAAACAAGATTATCAGGAATATTCTGTACACACTCACCTGAGCTCACCTTCAGACCACAGGTAACAATTTCACACTATTCTTACTCTTGTTGTAAAAGTGTATTCATTCAATTTATTTTTGAAAATTGAAGTTGTTACAGAGTTTAAGAGGTAATTAATTACACTGAAAATAAAAAATAATCATTTTACTCTTAAATAACAATGTAAAACATCTGTATAACAGTTTATCAATGAACTATTTACTCAAGCTGCTGTTCACGGGATGTTTGACTAGGATTATCACTGAGTTACACATTTTTGAATCTGGTCAAATCTTTCAGCTAAAATTTGAATAATTTCACAAAATCACATACAGGATGATGTGACACACATGCATATAATCCATGTGTGTCACGTCATCCTGGATGTACAGTAATTTTGTACTGCTTTGTGATGGTCTGTTAAGGCAATGCTTGTGACATCCCTGAGTGCGGTTTGTGGTAAAAAATTCAAATCTTCAGTTCACAGAGCACTCTTGAGTCTGAGTACTATTGTTCCTTGTAGTACTATTGCTGTCCTTAGTTGGGCAAAGGGGGATTCTGTGAAGCAGTGTCATTGTCATTCTAACAGAATAGACAGATCAGGCATAGGCAGAGTGTAATGGCTCATTCTTTATAGCTAGAGAGCTACAGGTGTCTCTGAAACTCAGCTGGTAGCTGGTTTCATTCTCATTGAGCTCAATACAAATCGTTAGATTATCTAATAACAGAAGATTATCTAAGGTTATCTAAACTCAACAGTGTGACATTTTATTCCCATAAGTCCATTAATGTCTGAACAAACAAAGCTCAGATGTGCTTCAAGCCGTTAGTGGCATTTGAATGAGGCACAACATACAACATTTCTGTTTGGAGTAGCCACCTAGTGGTATCCTTTTGCTATAGCATTAAATGTCAACACCCTTCTAAAGTTCATTCATGTGGGGAAATGTCAAGTGAGGTGAAGAAAAAACAACTGAGATTCCTCCTGAGAATCACTAGAATTTCCTCACTCTTAACATCCAATTGTGCTACGAAAACAGTCTAGATTTTTTTTCTAGTCTAAAAAGGTACACAGAGTACTACTACCCTCTTCAGCTTCACTGCGATACATATAATAATGGTAATTTGTCATTTAATGTATTCTTTTTTTTAATCCTCATCAGAAAAGAGCTGGTGGCCATGGTGGGTCAATCTGGAGATTACAACACACATTGCAGGACATTACCAGCGGTGATTGGTTGTCAAATCCCTGCAAGCTTTGATGCATGGATGCATATGAATGCAATGCACCATGTAAGTGTACTGGTTTGGGGTGTACCAAGATGAAGCACAACAAATCAAGTCAGCTGGTACTCAAATCAAATATCTGTCATAAATCTGAGTAAATCTTTGAGTGAATTTGATTGAGCAACTTTTTAAATTGTTAGTTGAGTGTTCAGGTTACATTGTATTATGTCAAATTATCGCAAATCCAGAGTATAATGTGTTTTTCGGTGAAATTACAATTACACATAATTTTCTTTTGTTTAGCGGTTCAGGCACTTAAAGCAGTTCATATTATTTATATTATTCATATTATGTATACAGTATATGAGGTAAAAGACATGAGGTGTTGCAAGAATATTGCAAGGAGAGGCATTGGGAAGCATGATATGTTGTTTACAAGCAAGTTTTGCATAGCAGGTAGCAACACCATGCACCATCATATCATACTGCAATTCAGTAGGTCTACATATAGTTTTATGGCATGTTGTAAAATATTAAATGTATCAAAGTGTCTATATTCTAGTATTTACTGGTAACAACTACTAACATTATGTTTCTTCCCCACAGTATTGAATGGTATTACTCCATACATTACGACTCTCCTGACTTCAAAGTTTAAAAACCTGGCTTAATTATCTGACGGGTAAGTAAGTGGTCTTTCAAGAATATGAAATGTAGGTTACACTTGTTTGTTAAAAATTACATTTTCTATAAACAGAACTCCGTATTAATTATATCCACTCTGTGTGTTGTCTTTTAGGAAGAAATACTCATGGCATTGTGAGTAACAAATTTCTGTTTATAGATTACTTTATATTAGATATTTTGGCTAATGTACATATATATCACTTATGATTACACCAATCATTTTCAGCAACTTCCTAAAAGGCCCAATAGAAGCCCTTAATCTGGCAAAAAGAGGAAGTCATACTTACTACAAACTTGAGACAAAAAGAGAATATCTTCATGAAAAGCAGTGGAAACGACATGACGAAAATTCGGCATCACGTAACGCAAAAATAAGACGATCGATATTTGGAAAGGAACCAAGAAACAAAGTCAACAAAACTATTTTGCTGGTGGGTGAAACAGGATCAGGGAAGACCACTCTCATCAACACCCTAGTCAATTACATGATAGGAGTGAAGTTTGAAGATAAAGTGTGGTACGAGATCACAGAAGAGGATAGTAGAAACCAGTCTATATCTCAAACGTCGGCTGTCATAGTGTACGAGATCTATGCTGAAACAAAGCCCTCTTTGACCATAATTGATACTCCAGGGTACGGAGACACGAAAGGTGTAGATCATGACAAGACCATCGCTGGCAGTTTACGTGAACTGTTTGAGTTATATAATGGAATAGATAGAATTGATGCAGTTGGTCTTGTGATCAAAGCATCACAGAATCGAGTGACGGATGTCCAGCGTTATATCTTCGAATCAGTTCTCTCCTTATTTGGCAAAGATATAGAAGATAACATAGTGCTCCTCATTACACACTCGGATGGACTGACCCCTACCGGTGCTCTTGATGCCATCAAAAATGCAGATACCAGATGTGCCAAGGATAGGGATGGTGAACCAATTCACTTCCTATTCAACAACCGTCAGAATCAGCCGCACAAGGAACATCAAGCCAAAACCTTCAAAAGAATTTGGAGCTCAGGAGAAGAGAGCACAGAGGATCTTTTCAAGTTTTTACAACGAGTCAAAGGACAAAGCCTGAGGATGACAGGAGATGTTCTTAAACAGAGAATACACCTAGAGGCAATTCTAAGTGAGTTGTTTACAACCATTAACTTGGTGGATGAGGACGAAAAAGAAGTGGAGCGCATTGATAGCATTGTGAAAGAAAACAAGGCAAAACTAGACAACAATGAGAACTTCACGTATATTGCCAAGGAGACGAAGATGAAGAAGGTTCCAATAAAGGATCACTTTCAATTCTGCTATGAAAAGGCAATGTGCTGTGATGTGTGTAAAAAGAACTGCCATTTCCCTGGCTGTACATGGGTGGCAAGGCTGAACTGGTGTTCTGTGATGTCAGGTGGTATATGCACAGTTTGTGGATGCTCGTATAAAGTTCACACAAAAGAAACAAACAAACTCTACATGCCAGTCACCGAAGAAGTTGAGAAAACAAATGAAGAATTAAAGAGAGAGACTCAAGATTTTTACGGGAAACATGTGGACATGCAAGAGGACACTGAGAAGAGGCTAACTGAAAATAGACAGCGAATGTCTCAACTGTTGGATGAAGTATACAAAGGCATCATTGAGCTGGATGGAATAGCCCTGCATCAGGAATCTCTGAACATCCATGTTGAGTTTGACATCCTGATTGCAAAGCTGAGCGAAACCAGTCAAACTGAAAAGGTTCTGAAACTGAAAGAAATAAAGGATAGGGCTCCAGCTGACAAGTATTCAAGTCAAGGAAATCTTAGGGGAAATTTCTGAAGCTTCTCATGCTACTATGCAGACAACTCAGAGATCTCTGCAGGAATCTCGGATTGCCTCTCAGACAAATCTACATGGATGAAGGCAGATCACCTCCAGCTAAACCTCTCAAAAACCAAACCGCTGGTCCTCTCAGCTAAACCTACTATACACCATCACATCAACATCAAAATTGACTCTGTCTGTTGCACCTACCAGGGCTTCAAGAAGTGTAGGAGTTATGCTCGATAGCCAACCAACTTTCTTTGATCATGTTGCCTTGGTTGCTGAGTCCTGCCGTTTTGCACTCTACAATACAGAAAATCAGGACTTGCCAGACTCAATATCCAACTCCTGGTGCAGGCCAGTCATCTCACGACTTTACTACTGTAAAGTTTAAACCAACAAGTCTCCTGCACGGTGGAACCCCTTTAGATGGTCCAGAATATGGTGGCAGTTATCATACTTTACCCCGATTGTTTCCCTTGTTGGGAGTCGCTTTGGTTAAAAAGTGTCAGCCAAATGTACTGTACTGTAATGTAATATAATAATCAGAGCATCAGATAGTAATCAAGGGATCATTTGTAATATTGTAATTTATTTTGTTGTGTGAGTGGACCTCACCTGTCTATCAACATATCTTTTTGTGTCTTATTATCAGTGATCTCTGATCTGTGGCAAACAATCTGCATATTTCTATATTTCTTTTTCAGTATAAGTGTTTTGTTATAAATAAGTTAAAGGAATAGTTCGGAATTTTGGACATAGGACCTCATTTCCAACTTTACCGAGGTGATATAGGTCGGTGGAGACCGTTTTTATCGCGTTTAACCCCTTCCTTCAGTTGCAGCGTTCCCATTTGCTAACGCTGGTTCTGAGCTAACGCATTTCATAACGCATTTTGAGGGACTAGTTTCTCAATATCAATCCGCCACTGCCATACAGAGAACAAAGTAGGCTATTGCAATGCGATGCAAAGTTAGTTTTATTTCTAACATTGTTCTATCAACACAGGCAAGTGCATCGATAGTCTGACGTTAAAATTTATTTGTTTCGGGTGTTCTGTGGAGTGTTTTCAGTGGCAGGCTGGATGTTACCGTTGACTTGCGTTATCTCGGCACCAGGTTAGCACGAGATGAATGCTGCAACTCAAGGAAGGGCAGAAATTCACTGAAAATGGTCTTCACCGACCTATATCACCCCGACTAAGTTGGAAATGAGGTCCTATGTCCAAAATTCCGAACTGTTCCTTTAAAAAGTAATAAGCTAATTTGCCTCAAGCCTTAATTAGTTACTGTCTCTTTAAAATTCTCAGCTGGTAATAGAATAGAATGTCGCGTGACCCCAGGTTTCGGATGTAAATAACACTACAATGTATCTAATGGTTCAGTGATTTATGGTTGTACTGTAACAAGCCAATTACAGCTACATTGCCTACATTTATGCCTAGAGTAGCATCATTGGTATGTATCCATTTGCTGTTTCTTACATAATCACTTAATTGCTTAGATTATTAGTTTGATGTAAGTAATATTTAGAAATGTCTAATCGCTAATCGTAAACGTAATCGCTATAATCTAAATGTTTACATGGTTGCTAGGTAACTTATAAGTCCTCGGACAAGCTACTGAACGTAATATTGTTACAATGTATTTGTACAGCATATTAACTATCATAAATAAGTTTAATAGTCATGATTAATATTGTATAACATGGTAAATATTTGATTTGTTAAAATTACATTCTGTTGGCTATATTGTAGGCCAGCTCTATGTTAAAAGGTAGCATAGAATTTATTAGTCTATCTCTTTGTTTCAGTTTTACACTTTCCCTGTGTCAATAAACCTGTGGACTTCAGAACCAGATCGGTCTTCAGAGTACTTGATGTTAGGAAAAGGTTTAGCTGGCTGTCAGCGTATCAAGCATATACCAACCGGCACAATAAGAAAGACAAACTCATCATCAATATTTCATGTTGTAGTCAAGGATGTATGTCTGATTTTGAGATCAATTGGAATGATTATCCCAATAAAATGTGTTTACGCTTTATCTCACAGTGTGATTCCATGTGCCATTGGGGGTGGTTATTAGGGTCTATGATGAACTGGTTCCAATGGAAAAACAAGAAGAAACTAGAAAAGCACTCAGAAAGCGCAGACCTCTGCCTTTATCGTTCTTCCTAGGTTGTCATACATTTGAACCTAAACTATTCTGATCGCCATGCCATTACACCACTAAGCGAAACACATAAATGGCTCCGGAATCCCGACGGTGTTACGGATCACTCCCAAAATGTAATCGTTTCTTCCTTGGGTCACGTCTGACCTTCCCTGAAAATTTCAGCGAAATTCATCCATCACTGTTTGAGTTATCTTGCTAACAGACAGACAAACAGACAGACAGACCGACAAACAAACATACGGTCCCCGATGAAAACATAACCTCCTTGGCGGAGGTAATTAAGATTAAATCACAGATGATAGAACATGCATCAGTTTATTTAACCTGACAATTATCCAGGGGGAAGGAAATGAAAGGAATGTCATGTGATAAGTTGTGTGTTTAATTTTGTAGCTCGTGGTGGTCTAATGGTTAGAGATATGGGCATTTGAATAGAACACCTGAAGAGTTCAATCCCACCAGCTGCAACCATCTGTCTGTAAGCAAGTGTGAAAGAATGCATTGAAGATACATTCGATGAGATGTCATTGTGCAGAGTACAAGTAGAAAAAACAATGAAATGCAATAGTATTTTAGTATTTTAGACATGCGCATGTGTAAAGTGTGATTGTGTGATTCATTTAAGGTGCTCAGCATCTAAACAAAAAATGTTATATGCTGACTAGTTTAAGCACTGTCGTAAAACTTTATTGACATATACTTTATTGACATATATATTTTTTACAACAGAAATGGCAAAATGCACAGTACAACACAGCAATTAAGAAAAAAATAAATAAAAAGTCAACTATGTGTGGAGTGCGAGTCTATACAATTACATTGTAATTGTGTGTTTGTGTGTGTGTACACTTTCGGAGTGGCACAATGAAAGCCTCATCGCACATGTTATATTGCTTAAGATGCAACCTGCAATGACACTGCAAAGATAATGTGTAAATGTATTTGTAATACAAGACTTTGGTCAATCGAGTAAACAATGAATCAAAGTAACCCAGTGATTCCCATGTTTGTAAGGGGACTCATGCCCCTGGAGTCGCCGGATTTCTCCTTTAACATCGAAATATAGAAACATAACAGGTAACAGAGAACATAAACCCCATACACATCAAACTGCGATGCCACTGTGCATTCTGACATTTTCCTATCAGAACCAGAATCACCTTTTTCGACAACAACTTGAACGACAGTCTGTTTGGACCTCACAAGCTAGCCTTCACTCCCCGCATATAACCTGTATCAATGAGCCTTAGCCGCACATGACCCCTTCACCTGTTCACCACTTCCTTGGACCAGTTTTGATAGGTAGGCTACTGACCACTGCACACCTGGGATACCCAGCTACAGGAGTCAGGCTACCAAACACTACCAGTGAGAGCAGGAGAGCAATGGCACATCAAACCCACCACAAGTTACTGTTTGCAAAATTATTTTGTGTCGTTTTCTATTGAAATATATGTAGGTATTTAAGCTTCTGCTTGTTAGTTGATATTTTTGACTCTGATTTAGTAGGCTACTTACTGACACTGTTCAATCGCGGATATAAACACTTACATGAAGGATGCTGTATGTGTCTGCATTAATTATGTTATTCATCGCAACACATGAAGTCAGCCAGCAGGAGGCAGTAGATGCTAACAGTGAGTGTACAGCTGAAATCACGAGCTCTACATGAGCCTTTGGGCACGGCCGAGCAACTGGCCAGGTAGCCTACAGCAACAGAGCACGACCGCCACTATCACACATGCCTTCGCGGGCTTTCCAGTAGACCTCGGTTTGGTTGAACACTTCCTTGTCAGTCCTCCATGTTTTTACAAAAACAATATAATTCTTTATTTTAGTGCAGAATCACCTTCCAACTCAGGTCTAGGCCTACGTGCGCTATAAATACTGCGCAAAGATATTGCCAAACGTTACAGCAAAACCCTATGCCATAAGAGATGTAAAGTTCCATCAACTCACCCACATGTCAGCCGATGGCCAGTCTCCACCTTGCCCATGACAGCGATGCCTTGTTCTTCTAACTTAGAGATGATCATACATAGGCCTACAAACGCAGTCTGGAACGACAACGCATGCTTTCCCCAAGACAAAACTCGGTGACGTAATGTTTCTTTCATTAGCCTACTCCAGGAATTCTTCATAATAGCCTTCTGCAGCAGCCCCAGACATTTAGCCTGACTCTAAATTGTTCACAGCACTTCCGAGAACTTTAAACCATCGCCTTTTTTTCCAGCTCAATGTTCTCGAGTCGACCAACTATTGCACTGTTCTCTAAACTTCTAGAATATCTACGGAATTTACGCTCTGAAGAAAGACACCCTACACAGAGCGAGCAGAACGTTTTCAATTCATCATTGATAATGATGCGTCGGATTCGGCTGTAACGTGAATGCTATTACTAAATATCACATAATGTTTAAGCTAGACTTTAGATGAATAGACTATATTCATTTTAAGAATTTAATCTGATTTATGTCCAACACACTTTGTCATTGCTGAACAATAACAACTTTGAAAAGGCCTGCTGCATGAATCTGCTGAACTCAAATTGTAAGGAGTTATACACATGGACAGTTATCTTCTCATAGACCTCATTTAACAGAAAAAATAAATATTATTAGCTTGTATAGCCAGAAACTATCCTGCTCTCTAACTAAAAAAGAGTCTATGTTGCATGGCCATGCAGATTTTTCAGCAGTCCATTGTTTTATGATTGGTGGGTCCATCTCAGATATAGCCTGTGAACTTGAATTGGGAGTGGGTCTGGAAAAAGTTCATTACCAAGTTATTTTATCCCTTTAGCCAGAGCTTCTAATGCTGTTAGTACTTCAAAAGGGGCTCTGGATGTATGATCTATAACTTGCATAATTCTACATCTTGTGTTTCCCTTCCAGTCAGTCTACTTTGTGCCAGTGTTCGAAGAAAAAAAAAAAGGGTTTTGTCTGGCTTTTAAAAGCCTTGATTGGGCCGTCTTGGACAGTAGGGGAAGGACAAACTGTACTCAATTGTCCTGCTCTAGTCTAGATCACAGTAAACCTAAATTCTGTCGTTGACTAAATATGAATCTCTTTCTTGGCCTAAACGCTTTGCCCATGAATACAATTAATTACCACTAAGGCAAAACAAATCTATGGTGTAATAATCGGATATTTCTTTAATGTATTTTAATGTGGAAAAGAGCATAGATTTTTTTTGTTTTATGGTCAATGTGACACACTTTACTGGCTAGAGTAGACACGTTTGCAATCTCTCTCTCTCTCTCTTGTCTCTTCTATTTCTCTATGTGTGTGTGTGTGTGTGTGTGTGTGTGTGTGTGTGTGTGTGTGCTTCTGAAAGGCACATATTGTCCTCAGTGGCATCACACCTTCGGTGTGCGTGTCATTCCACACACAACAACAGCACACACACACCAAGTGGCAACAAACAAACTGATACCTGCTTTCAGTCTGATTATCAAACAAATGGCCACTGACACCTGAGCCCCAGATCCTATTAGGGTCCCCCGGCGGGCTGGCGATGGGGCGCGGGGCTCAGCCAGGCTCTGCGGGAGAGGGGTATTACACCACCCCAGATGGAGCCTCGAGGGGTGCGGGTGTCGCCCTGCCGATTACATCCCATAATCAGCGCCACACGGGGACACGGATATGACCAGACAGTGATCGGGGTCAGGAGCCAGCACCGCCACCGCCACCACCACCACCACCGCCGGCCTTCAAAAATAATAGGGCTTGTAGTGAGCTTACTGTAAAGCCCAGGACTCGTTATCCAACGGTTTAATGTTATCCAACGATAATGAGTCCTCGGTGTGTAGATGATAATTAACTTAAGATGGTTAAAATAATACCGCAGTATATGGGACTTTTCTGTTCCACAAATGTGTCTGTTAACTTACTCGTGCCTTTAAAGACAATTTGGCGGCGGCAGAGAGAGTATTGGGTTGTTTAATTAAGGTGTTATGTTGGGACTTTGGCTCAAAGGGTTTCAGATGCTTGCTGGGCACTAAAGCTTCTGTTGAACATTGAGTTCGACCTGTCAGGGAGACCAGCGCTGTGAATGACTTAATGGCTCCAGATATATACAAATATTACAGACTGCAGAGTGTTGATATATGTGACAAGCTAAATTCTCCTTAACTGAAACAAAAGTTTAAAAAATATGCTTAACTTTGGAATGCCGCCACAATAGGAATGTACGCTACTGTAGTCTGTTACGCCCCAGGCGCAGGCTGGGCGATGACCGATAAGACAAGTCTCAGAATATAAAATTATATTTAAAAAGCCTCAGTCGACATGATATACCCACTCTCTCCCTGTCTCATACAGACTCAAGCCCCGACTTGGCTGCCCCTCCCTCCTCTGCAGCCTGTCGCACCCTGTGGTGCGTCGCCGTGATGGTAGTTGGCTGTGGGTGGTGGCAGCTGATGGATCAGGTTGATGACGTGTCGCAAGCGAGGAGAGCCCAGGGATTGGGCCGACTGTGCGACACGTGTCCCCACCGCCACCTGCCGCCCTGACTGCCATTACCGCATTGAAGGGCAAAGGTCAGTTGGGAATGGTATACTCTCAATATGTGAGATGACTTGATGCATTTTTATTATTTGCATCAAATTTATTATTTACCGATTGCACACAGATAGTGTGTTATTTTCCTACAGTTTTAGTAATTGCACTCATGCAGATATGTTGACTGCAGGGACAGCGTTGTGTGTATATCTGAGACCCTTTTCAGCTTGTGTTTGTCTGCTGGAGATTGTAGAGACATAGAACATAGAATATAAACTGTAAAAGGTCGTCACAGATATGTCAACAAACAATTCTGTACCTGCAGTCAACATTCCTGCCTGTGTGCAATTACCAAAAATGAATGAAAATGCATTTTTTAAAAAATACGTTCTACTTTTTTTCAGTAAATGCATATCACAGTTTAAATCCTCAAGACCATAGAGTAAAGGTCCTTTCAGTATAAAAGATCACCTCACTTTATCAGCGTGAGCTTCGCTGATATATTACAATATACCATGCAACATATTTTTCCCTCCAAAAATGATCTGGTTCCAATTAGCGGACAGCACTACACAAACATGCAAGCACTTAAGCACGCATGCTCAACCATCCACCTATCTCATCTTACTATCCCTCCACCTACCTACTGTAGACTTACCTGATGGCTGGCCCTCCTAGTGTCTCTCGCCTCCACCCCTCCTCCTCAGGATAGGGATAGCAGAAGGCAGCAGTATTGGGGTTGGGGGGGGGGGGGGGGGGTCTATAGTCGGGGGGGTGACAGATATGGTGTTTGAGGTGGAGGGTGGGTATTGAGGCGATGGTCGGTGGGGTGGTGGTGGGTGGTGGCGGTGGGAGGGTGTGGATGAGGAGGGCCTTAAGCAGGTTTGGTGAGGTAAAGTGGGGTTTATCTCGGCGGCTTTGGGGCCTGACTGCCGGCTTATTTGGGTCAGGCGGCTTTACGACACAAGCAATTAGCCACTGGGCGCTAGCAGGAGGCTGGGGCTGACTCGAGGAGATTAGCCGTCTTTCTGTGCCCTGGGCGGGTGAGCTAACCAGCTGGGTAACCCCCCCACCCCTCCCCCCCAACACACACACACACACACACACACACACACCTCGCACCCTCAACCTATCTCCACACACACACACACACTTACACAGAGACAGACAAAACACACACACACACACACACACACACACACACATACACACACAGGCAAACACAATTAAGTGCATCAAATTTACATTGATTGAAATTGAAAATTCACAAACATGTTAACCGAGTTCAAGATGCACAGACACTGCTATTCTAAACACAGTTATACAATGACAAACACACACAAACACACACACACACACACACACACTCCCACCCACAAACCGACCCCTGAGATGGAGGGGTCTTGACCCAATTTTGATGGGTCAAAGCACCAGCTAGGGTTAGTGACCGTTAAGGATTCGGTGCTGTCAGGGCAAAACAAAAAGGGGCCTGGAAGCATGCAGTGCATTAGGTGTAGGATGAGTGGTTGTTTTTGTTCATCTCGAGGGCTTTGGACGTCTTGAATAGTGCAACAGGTTGTGTACCGGTACTCTAGTGAAATTCATGAGCTGTTTGTTAATCAAGTAGATTTGACATAATGAGACATTGTGATCATGTGTGCTTTGTCAACACTTATTTGTTTGACTTCATTCAAGCCACATGTCTTGTTGTAAATGTCTTTTTCCAGGATAGTGGATTGTGATACGTATTGAAATGAGCATAACCTTCTGGCAGGAATATTCACTTGTGATGATCTGGCCAGCAAGTCTTCTTTCAGTTCCTTGAAATGTTTAATATAGGACAGATTACAATATCATCTTACATGGAAACCATTTGACTTCCTAGTCAAATACAAATTGGAGCTTCATAAACCGTAAACTGACAAATACATCTAAATAAACAGACCCATACTACAATGAAAGCCATAAAAAAGTGAAGGAGCTGCAATTCAGTTGGAAAATGGATGGAGAGGATATGATATATACCGTAACTTCCCGACTATTAGCCGCGGCTTTTACATTGATTTTGCAAAATTTCTTCCGCTATGAGGTTAATACAGGGGGGCAGTTAATATGGTGTTAATATGGTTTTGTTTCTTTTAACTTGCACAAAACACTGTCCTGCGGCTTATACACAATGAGGCTTATATGCGGGAAATTACTGTAGACATCATTAGACTTGCAGCAGTGGTAATAACCAATAACAAGGAATTTGTCTAACATCACGATGAAGAATGGAATTAAAGATTTTCTTTTTATAATTCATATGTTCACAGTTCATTACATCTTGTTCTACTGAGTGTAATCATGACATCTTGACATGGAGATCAACAGGTTTCCATTTCTGTTTTCCATTACTATAAGAACTATAACATGGCTGCTCAAACAAACTCGGTGTGATTCATCTTATTGTTCATACAGCATGCTGCATCATTCTTATAGAGAATCGAGAGTCTCTGAAAAGCACTCTACTCCTCAATAACATGACCACTCTGGATACTGTTTTCACCAGTGTGGCCGTGTTGTTTTGGACTAAAACTAACCTGCATTAGTGTACTAATGTAAACTCTGATGTAGTATAGAATATATACTGCAGTGTCTAACCTGTAGACTGACAATAAATACAAACTGTACAACAAAATTATGATTGAAACATATAATATATAGTTGTTAAAGCACAGATTGAAATATATTTCAATTGAAATTGTAATTTTAGATTAGAAGTGTAACTGTTGTTTCTTTTTCGTTTCGTTTTTTTGTATTTCACTCAGGCTTGAGTGTGTGATTCCCTCGGATGGGTGTGATTTCCTCAGAGTGCTCCATAGCGTGAGACAACATACTCACACACTCGTCTCATTTAACCAAGCTGAAGCTTAACCCTCCTCTCTGGCAGCTTACGGAACCGGTAACCCGTCTGCTGGGGAGATAGCGGGTTCACACACACACACACACACACACACACACACACACACACACACACACACACACACTCGCTTGCTCGGGCCAGAGAGCCTGATTTAAACGCATCCTCTTACCGCATCTATCTCACTGGCCCGGGCAGGTCTAATGAGACCTGACACCAACACTTACTGACTTGACTTACTTATACACACACACACAGACACACACACATATACGCACACACTCTCTCACACATACACACACACACACACACACACACACACACATACACATACTCTCTCACACATACACACTTACACACACACACTTACACAGAGACAGACAGAAACACACGCACACTCACACATACACACACACACACACACACACACACACACACACACACACACAATTAAGTGCGTCTAATTTACATTGATTGAAATATTCACAAATATGTTAACCGAGTTCAAGATGCACATACACTATTCTCAACAAAGTTATACAATGAAACACACACACACACACACACACACACACACACACACACACACACACAGAGAGAGAGAGGAGCACATGGCAGCAATCAGAAAAAAGGAGGATTTAATCACTGTACATTTCCATCACATTTTCTCATACTTGCACACTTGCGCTCTTGTGTAAAGGATTGTTTTTCTTTTTTTGCAAATATTTTGACCATATCCTTACGGTGGTAAAAACGTGTGAGATGACTTAATCTGATCTGGACCAATAAGCTGGTGGTACCAACAAACAGAGATTTACCATCACATTCACACATGTGCACACTCACACACACACGCCACACACACACACACACACACACACACACACACAATCGTGTGACTGTAATCTGATCTGAGCTTTCGCGATCGATAAAACTAATGCCTCATTAGAGCAGTCATATCCACACCGGAGTGATGTAGAGAGATATCATGACTGTTGGTCTCACTGGAGAGAGCTCTGTCAGAGGCAGTGGAGCAAAGCATGGAGACGTGGAGACTATTTTTCTGCCAAGATCGGCTAGTCCTTTAGGGCAGACAAAGATATTTTTGTTTCTATGCACTTTCTGAACATAATTTTGGCCAAATCATTGACCTAGTTCCTAAAATATTTATTTATTACACACACACACACACACACGGACACACACACACACACACACACACACACACACACACACACACACACACACACATAAAGGTACATGCCAGATCACCATGCTGTTGCTGTGATATTTAACCGGATCCTTGTTTTTCAGTGAACAAACATAACAAGCAGCTTAGAGAATTCCTGAAAGTGTGAAGTGCCAATTACAATATGATCTCCAGGAAAGTACATCACAGTTGAGCTGATAAAAGACAAGGATATTATCTCTCCTTTTACTGGTAGTACAGCTATTGTCCTTTGTCTTTACCGTAAAACCTAATCTACTTGCTTGAACAGAAGCCTGGATTGCAGCATGTCCAAAAAGAAGGGAAAAAAAACAGATTACGCTGAGTATTCAATCAGTTAGTGTGCATGAAATTAAATGTATGTATTAGTTTGATTCATACATATTTAGTTACAACATAACTATATATATATAAATTAAATGCAATGATGATAATAGAAATATGTGTAAATGATTTATTAAATAATGTATTTTTTTTATTCTTTCAGACAGCATGAGAACTCATTATGTTTATGATTGAAGATACAATTGTTGTGATCCTCGTTGTGAGTTACCCCAATATTCTTGAGGTTTTTGTTTTGATATGATCTGAATTACAAAACCATCAGTGGGACATTGCCCTGACTTTTATCTTGTCCTCTGTCTAATTCAGGACAAAGGACAGTGTCGTTGCCAAGGTGACACTCAGGTGGGCGGACCCAAAATGAGACACTCTCTGTCCCTTGCCCACATCCACACCAAAATTTAAAATTTCAACCTACAGCTTATTTGAATTAATTTGCCAATTGACAAGCATTCAATGAAAATTTATTTTTTTTGAGTAGCATCGGCAAACATGAAACCGAATACTAATCTACGCAGGGGCGGCGAAAGGGTTCGGTGGCAGTGTACAGCGTTGTATCCGAAAATAGTGGACTCTAATCAAATGTTGAAAGCGTGTGTGTGTGTGTGTGGAGGGCGGGGGGGGGGGGGGGGGGGGGGGGCTAAGCCATCCATCATGAATGAGGGGGTGGGCTCAGTTGTGGTGTCCACTGTCCAATGGAGGGAGTTTTGAGGAGTTGAGGTGAGCTGAGCTGACCAGAGAGGAGTGGAACCTGCAGTAAGTCCAAGAAGCAGATCTTAATGAGCATTAAAGTATTAGGTGAGAATAAGACCCTGCCCTAAGCGCTTTAGCATTCCTAAACAACTCCAATAGCACCTGTTATATCATTGTTCTCGGCCTGTAGCACAGCCTGAGAATTTTTTTTCTTTTGATAAGCTATAGGACATATCAGCCTCCAGCTGGCTATAACCCCCCCCCCCCCCCCCCCTTCTAGAGATCAGTCATAGACTAGCACAGGCCACAGGCATAGCATAGCGACTTAACCCTGAAAGTGCACTCTGATAGCACACACAATGATGCACACAGACTCACATAATTGCCAGAGCCGTAGTCACAACACAACACTACTGAAAGCTTATCACCGATAGGTAGGAGTGGAACTTTCTATGCTGCAGATAGAAGATCAAGTTCTTGTTTTAAAAAAGAATTAGACAAAATAATTTGCCAGATGACTATATGGAAAGGCAATTCTACACTGGTATGCATGCATTGATTACATAAGGTGCACTTTGTACCGTGCAGAATGGCCAGTTGATATCTATTTGACTTTTGAGAAAACTGTATTTGGAAAGAATAAATTAATTACAATTCCATGAAATATGTAATATAGTACAAAATCATTATTTGGGTATAAAAAAAACATGTTTATGGATATGTCAAACAGAGTGTAAATTCTCAGGTGACGATGTGTCAAATACCTTTGTGCTAGTCCACACACTGTAGGTCTCATCTGGTGTCAATATCTTATTTGGTGTTCATTATTATAGTCTACCTCTTTCCAGCCTTGTTTCTTACTTATTCAGCATGTAAATCTCCATTGCTGTTGTCTGTTTACTTTTGAATGAAAGTATTTTCTGATGGCCAAATGCTACTCAGGTGCCTCTCAAATATGTCCAATTTTCTGACAAATAAAATCTGTAGAACCACATAATGTCCATCTGGAAAAAGTAATTATGAGAAGGCCTATTTCTATATAATTTCTACATGTATACATCATCTGATAGAAGATAAGAGATGCTTTAGGAGAAATAATGATTTTAGAATCCAAGGGATTTTTGCTCTGAATCTGTCTTCAGTCATGGTATAGCTAAATATTTCTCTATCAGATCTCTCTCTGACATTGCACGATGCATCCCTTACTGCATCCTGGGTCCTGAACTTGTGACCTCCTGGCTTCGGGTCCACTAGCCTAGCAGACTTGTATAAGTGATGCGGGCCGATCTTACAACATGTATGTCAGAGTTCACTGCTTGAGCGAGGCTCTGTGCCTCACATACTCACAAACAAACACAATCTTCTCACTATTGAAGGGTCTATTATTAGCCAGTGCTAAACCGGGGGGGGGGGGGGGGGGGGCATGGCTAGCAGTGTTGTGTGTGTGTGTGTGTGTGTGTGTGAGTACAGTGTGTGTGTGTGTGTGTGTGAGAGAGAGGGAGAGTGTGTGTTTGCGTGCAAGACAGTGTGTGTGTGTATGTGTGTGTGTTTGCGTGCGAGACAGTAAGTGTCACTGTGTGATAGTGTCTAGGATCAGTAGGCGACTAGAACATTTTCTTCCCTCTCCATGTAATTGAGGCTTACAGGCTCTTGTTGTAGTACTTCTGACTACGGGATTGGGCTATATATGACGAGGGATCTGTGGGAGATGAGGAAACTGTTAATTAATGACAGTCATGAGCCAAACATTTGGCTATTTGTAGAGCTAATTAGTCTCACTCGATTCCAAGAAATTACCATGTGTCCGTTATCGAAGAAGATCAATAAAACGGTTTAATATAGATTAGGAATGAGATCTTTCCCAGAAGGGGTCGTCAGATGTAAAATGCTGAAAATACAGGAATGGTCATGAAATACCTGGAACAGAATTATCAACCTTAACATATACTCGCGTAAGAAAAGTAGCTGTGTGCACATCCCACCTTGCAGTTGCAGGACAAATGGAGAATAACTTAGGAAGGAATGTAATGTCCGCAACACTGATAAATTGCTCCCGGTTTAATGAAAAGAAACGTTTCGACCCTACTATGTCTTCATCAGGCAAATGGTGCGGACATTAGATTCCTCCATAACATATACTCATAATACATAATAATCACAATTTCCAGATGAGCATTGCTTGGCCAATATATTTTATTGAACACATCTGACCATCAGTGAATACTTTCACCCAAAACTAAACAGATGATCAATGCCGACTTTACATACTAAATGAATAAGAAATGCAACAAGTTTTATTTCACAATTGACAACAATTATTATTGTTTTCAACTCACAATTCACAACATGTTTTGTTTTGCTACTGTTGCTTAACTTAGCCGGATGGCTTGTGCTACAGACTTAAATAGGATTTAGCTAAAACACTTGAAATGTCAAAAGAGATTTAGCAAGTCAATAGTGGCTTTGGCAGCCAGTGGTATTCATGCTATTCACAGACAAGTAAGTCCATGTGAAATATAGAGGAGGGGGTTTGCCGTCTCAATCCTTATGTCTGCACCTTAGCAAAATACTTTCCTTAGGTAACAACCAATGGGCCATATTTCTTTTTTTTCCTTGCTGCTGAGTGGACCAAAGG
>NC_085009.1:16255542-16265542 GCF_963854185.1 Sardina pilchardus | reverse complement strand
ATTTTAATAATTTTACCTTACTGATGACCACATTTAAAACTGTATACTTATTAACACCTATAGGCTGAATGTAATATCAATGAATAACATGCTTCCTGGCCAGTATGTGTCTGCAACAACTACAACTTTTTACAGAATATAAATGCAACACAAACTCTTTTACCTTAAAATAACGGCTTAAGATTAACTCTGATGCTGCACTGACTTATACGACATGGAAAATGAGGTCTCTGACATTGCAAATGCACACCTGGAAGACTTAATATTGTACTATGTAAAATGCTATTGATTGGGAAGGAGTTTAACCCTTTCAGTTGGTAAGTAACTACCATCTTAGTGCTAAATGCCATAATGGTGCCAAGGGGTAAATATATACATTTATGCTTTACTTTCATATTTTTATTGTGTTTATATGTTTTATGTATATTTGTATACATATTATAGTTTATATAATACATCTTAAACTTTTTGGATAACTCCCTTCTGAATTGTTCCCGCCCACGACATCACTCTCTTTGCCTTGCGACATCGACATGGGCACGGGCTAAATTAGTCTCTGGACAGACAGTCAGACAGTCTTTTCTCAAAAGTGTGTAACTGTCTCTGATCTCTGCCTCACTCACACACACACACAGACATACACACACACACACACACACACACACACACACACGCGCACCTTCTCCAACTCAAAAAATCCATCCCGTTCTATCGGCTTGGAAGAAGTTAAGCAGATTTCTACACAGTCTGCTCTCAAAGTGTTAAACAGATCAGTCAAAGGGGAGAGGTGTTAGTGTCTGTAGTGTAAGTGTGTTTGTATGTGAGCCCGTGGGTGTGTGTGTGTTAGTCAGTACGTTGGTTTACATGTAAAGTTAAGTTGAGCTAAGGTGATTTGATTGGACTACTGCATTTCCTGGCTTGGAATCAAAGGAGAGAGGACTTATTGACTGAAGTATGCATGTTTTACTCTGCTACACTAAATGGCATTGATTATCTATCTGCCCCCTCTCTGTTCATAAACACTAAAACATTCCGTATCAGCTTGATTAGCTTGCTCATTAGTGAACTTTGCATCATCAGTGTAACTAGTCAAAGGTGCTCTAAGTCATGTTATGTGGTTTCTAAACTAAAACATTTTTTGCCGCATGCAGCAAGTATTTTCTCACAATCCGCTAGCTGCCTATCCTGAAAACACTGTAAAAACAGTGTGTGTGTGTGTGTGTGTGTGTGTGTGTGTGTGTGTGTGTGTGTGTGTGTTGTGTCTC
This sequence comes from Sardina pilchardus, assembly GCF_963854185.1. NCBI lineage: Eukaryota > Metazoa > Chordata > Actinopteri > Clupeiformes > Clupeidae > Sardina > Sardina pilchardus. The sequence continues at coordinate 16,264,277 of NC_085009.1, read as the reverse complement.
AGATTAATGTAGATTAATGTAGTGATATACACTGAGCTTTTTCTCCTCTCCTTTCTGTTTTTTTATCTAATTTATTTTTGTACAATCCTCTTTTCTGCAGTATGCACCCATTGGACACACACATAATAGGCACATTATCTGAGACCTGAACTGTTAAAACAGCATTACAATATTTAAAGAGGAACAATGCAGGATTGGCGATTTCATCTCTGGTTTCGGTTTCGTTTTTCGTTTTCGCTCGTTTTATGCTTGCATATTTCTCTGCAGAGCTTCCCCGACAGCTTTAGCGTGTATATTTATACATATATAGGCTATATATAAATATATTAATTGCAAGCGTGGTTCTTCTTGTTCCTTACGCGTCTCTGACTTCCAGATGTAAACAGCAGACGATCGTTCATCAGAAAGTTGCAAGGTTGCAATAGCGGATTGGGACATAGGGGCGGGAGGAAATGTGACTGTTTTCGATAAAACTGGTCAGTCAAGCAAAACAACGATTTCTAAGCGATTTTATGACTATGAAAAAGTTGCATAGGGTCTCTTTAAGCCAATTCCCCCAAAGTATTCCTTACAACAAGAAACACATAATATTTGAATGAAAATGCAATAAAGCTAAAAGCTCATGATGAACTACAGGCCTGTCACAACGGCAATATATCACTTTCGGTAGAACCATTCAATTAATACAATCTTGTCTAAGAATAAGAATGCATGTTTTCCAATGCAGTGATTAAACTCCATGTGTAATTATACCATAGGCCAACTTCAACCCTGCAGTTCCTATAGCCTACTGGATGCAGACTGCCAACTATAGCCAACTGCATACAGACGAGCTTTATTCTTGACCTTAAATGCACTGCTCCAGTTAATCAATACGGATTTTCTGGAGACCACTATCTACTGCTCATATGAGGTCTTTTGTATGAACAACCCTCCAGACAGATTATCAGAAATGGCTAAACCCATCACCTTATAACAAAGCGTGACCCTTTACCTGACTACAACCTCTTAAACAAAGCAATCTCAGGCAACCCTCGTTAGATTCTGCCATGCAGCGAGATCGTTTAGACAGGCTAATGACAGAAGAATCTAATCTCCCTATGTAATCTGAAATTATCATTCCAGTTTAAATTATAGGCCTAATTTACTGTACACAGACAAAGACTAACCCCAGTTGTAGGCTACCAGACTTCTCTTGTCAAATTGTAATAAAGTCAAGATTTTTCAATTATTCCACTCTAAAGCCTAATTAATGTGTGGGGATTGATGGGAGTTTGAAAAAAAAAAACTGTTTGTTGTGCCAAATGTGTCAAACAGATGTCTGAGGTTAGCCGGATTAATAAGCAAATTGTTGCCCCAAGGGACCAGTTAATACTAGTGCGGATTCGCGGGGACTGAACCAGCTCACTGGTAATATCGTGACCCCGGAGAGAGAGGCAGGCAGCTGACACTCCAGGGTTAGCCCTTTAACCTAGCTTGCTGCCCCAGGGTTATGTGCACTGAGGCCCCGAGATTGGGCTATAGAGTGTTACACACTGTCCAGATTAATTATCATAGCATTAACTTGTCCGGCTTCTTGGTGCACAACATGTGTCTTGAAGTGTCTTCTCGGTCAAAGGGATGCTTGCATGTGATACTGATCGTTGTGGCCTAAGAGCTTGGCAGAGAGCAACACTCATTAAAACACGCACCCTTGCCCCATTACCATGAAAATATGTCTACAAGGGTTAGGCTACCAAAGTGCCAAAGTCAGGACTCCAACTTATGCAGTTGGTGATTTAAATAACTAGTCAAACAAATGTACACATTCATGGTAGGCTTAATTATTCCAACACACTTCGGGGTAACTATTTATCTCACTTAATATAGGGCTATCCTCGTATAGGTAATCTAGGGCCTACTGGGAACGTCTAGCCAAACACTTGCCATCTTAAAATAACACTGACGATTAAAAATAACCTTTTCCCAATGAACAGGTCACCATGTAGGCCTAATCTGCATTTAGTTAGTCATTGGTGACACGCACTCATCTGCTATTACTGTCCTTCGTTTCCATATTAATCAAACCAATTAAATCACGTTGTTGTTAGCGGTCTTGACAGTTAATGTATCCCTCGGCTTAGTCTAACAAGCTGATCAGGCAGTCACCTGCCCCCCTCCCTCCTTCCCCGCTGCGAAGTGGCTAATGACCGAGGCGAATAATCTCTCTCAAAACAACTACAAAGATGCTAATTGCATCTCCGTATAAATACGGGTTGACGCATGGTTCCTCTTCCTTACTAGAACAAGCTCACCACGCTTTAGAGGTAGCAGTGACAAGTGATCTTACCTTTACCGATAACAAGGAGCAGGGAAATGGGGCCTTTATAATTAAGACTTCGTTCTTACGCGTCGGACTCGTCGTGGATGGATATGCGCTCAGGCAACTTTTACGCCGATCTTTAGTCTGTCAAAAATAGCTCTTAAACAAGTTTTGTTCGCATAGGTGATTTTAGCCTATAAGTGAAGGTTGGACTGAACGAAACATGTTCCCATTGCCAATGTTCACACCGGAGCAGGTGGCTCGCGTGTGCGAGAACCTGGAAGAGACGGGGGACATTGAGCGGCTGGGTCGTTTTCTCTGGTCTCTACCGGCTGCTGTACCTGGCTCGTCAGGTGAAGCCCTGAACCGACACGAATCGGTAATGCGCGCCAGGGCCCTGGTGGCGTTCCACACGGGAAACTTCGAGGCGCTCTACCAGATCCTGCAGAGCCACCGCTTCACACGTGAGTCGCACGCCAAGCTCCAGGACCTGTGGCTAGACGCGCACTACCGCGAGGCGGAACGGCTGCGAGGGAGGCCGCTAGGGCCCGTGGAGAAGTATCGCATTCGCAAGAAGTTTCCCCTGCCGCGCACTATCTGGGACGGCGAGCAAAAGACGCACTGTTTCAAGGTGAGTTTATCCCGAGTCTACATCTCTATTTTTTTTTTTTTTTTTTATTAAAATACAGCACACTATTAGACTAGACACAGTTAGAAGAAGCCTACATGTTTAATTCAGTCATTTAAGGCTGTGGTAAGAGACTTAACACCTGCAGATCTTTAAAATGGATACACATTAATGAAGAGTTGCAGGAAGTCTGAGCAAATACTAAACAGTGAACTAAAATATGGGAACGGGATGACTTTGCAGGTAGTAGCTGTACATTGAACATCATCTTCAAGCATTTTCTCATCAGGGATCAAAGGACATGCTCTCTTTATTCAGAAACATATAGCCTATACTGAATATTTTGGTTGAAATAGTAGCAAAAAGCTAAGACAGGTCAGAACCTTTTCTCCCTTAAGGCATTCCCACCCTATTCCATCAATTGCTTTCCACAGCCCACATTTTAGTGTCTGAATTGTGAGGTTATAGAAATGTTAGCGGCTGACAAAATCCTACTGACCAAGTCTTTAACGTCTGACTCTTAAAGTAAGACAGTGAGCTTTAATAGGTCCTTATCCGACCTGAGCCTTCTCTTGTCATATAGAGAGAGTAATGCCATTACTTAGACCCTATATATATCAGAGGCCATGAGAGCATACCTTATGAGATGTAAATACACCACCTAGAAGTAAACAGGCAAACTTTGTAGATACTTGGTGCAATCACATATTCAGAATGCTTCGATGTTATTGTAGAGTAAACAAATTCCCCTAAAGTATTAAAACAGTTTTTAAAAAGTCTTTTAAGCATGATTTGCCCATAAAACAAAGACATTTTAACTTTCTCATCGGATGAGTGCCTAGGTTTTCTCTAAGTTTTACATCCTCTAAAGTATTCTTGAGACTACAGAGGCCCATGACATAAGACAACGAATAACGAGTCTGTGGTATTGTTGTAGTGTCATTGTGTTATCTTAAGTACTCTTCAAATGAAATAGAAAAAACTGAAATCCATAGTTGGTCAGGTCAGATAACAACTCGCATAGTTTCTGCTGGTACTATACTGGTAACCTTTACGCCTGTGTCCATGATCCTGCCTGAGTTCTGATGACCAGATTAAGCCTCTTGACTAAACCAACACCTGCGCTTTGCATCTGTTGCCCAGCACCAGAGTCACCTTATTAGCATGGTCAGTCATGATCAGCGACATTGTTAACAGAGAGTTGAGCACCATGTTAATAATATGGCATCCTTTTACGGTATTGTCACCACATGTATTGACTAGTCATTTGGGGAATGTCCATTTAAAATTAAAAAAAAGAAGCAACTTAGACTGGCAGGGTTTTACAAAAGTATGCTGGCCTCAATATAACCACTGTATTTTGTCGTATATATCAAAGTTTTACCTCAAACATTTTTGAAAAACAAACCGGTTAGTTTCACTTCTCATTCATGTGCATTTTAGTAATGCCATGGTGTCTGTGTCTTGACCGTGGCAGGGATGGAATTAGCAGGCTTGTGTCCCACTTAGTGCAATTGCGACCTTAGAGGAAGCAAGCCACACCCATACAGAAAAAACAAGATAATGTGTGTCAGTTGTCACCCTCTTCACAATCCCCTCTGGAGAGGATTGTGTTATGGCAGCCCTCCCAATGTCATGGCTGGAGCAGGGGAACTCTGGCTCCTGCTTTGCGTAAGGCGAGCGGCTCCGGGAAGCCCTCTTGAACTGAACCTTTGACACCCTCTAGTGTCAGGGGCCGGTATTGCGGGCATGAGGAATCAGAGGCTCACTAAACCGGTCTTAATCACTGTTCATCTAACCTCCAACTGATCCTTAACCTCCTTTATCCTGAACCAGTCATTAGAATTGTCTTGGTGGGCCCTCATTAGTCTATAAATACGACTTAATGAGAAGGCTCATTATTTCCAATGTGGCCCTAATGCCGTCCAATCCCTTTCTAGGTAGCCCTGATGAACTTTAAGTGGTTGCACAATCATCGGTGCGGTATCAGCTCGAGTACTCGTTTCCTGTCCCAGTGTCTGGGTAAAAGGATGAGCCAATTAGGTGCTATGATACAGGAGTGCCATTTTAACATGGAGATACTGTACGTGAGCCACAGGGTTGGATTCTGTTGGGTCGGGATGGGATAGGTTGGGTTGGGTTGGGATAGGTTGAGTTGGGTCGGGATGGGATAGGTTGGGTTGGGTTGAGTTGGGTTGGGTTGGGTTTGGTTGGTTTGGAGCTTGGTGTGGATTGGATCTTATCGGTATCTGATTTAGTCCCGTCCCTGGTTCAGTCTAAGTGGATATATCTGGGTTATGTATTTTACTTGGCTGTGTCATGGGCTTTCCTCCAGTAGGGCACCAATACAAACGGAAAATCTAGTCGCAGAAGTATAGATTGTAATATCATTTATTCTGTTCAACCTCCACCTAATATTCATGAGCTTATCGCTATCTGGTTGTTTGCTGCCTAAGAAACCTGTCAGTTGCAGATAGATGGCACATACGGCATACAGAAGGAGGCTGTGTATATTTAGTATGCCACCTGGCTTAATGGCACCTACTGTAGGCTTTCACAAGGTATTAGTCAGACGCAGTGAATTAACGAGATGTATGTTCGCCATGTGCATGTTGTGCAGGAGAGGACCAGGAGTCTGCTCCGGGAGTGGTACCTGCAGGACCCGTACCCCAACCCGTCCCGCAAGCGCCACCTGGCCCAGGCCACGGGCCTCACGCCCACCCAGGTGGGAAACTGGTTCAAGAACCGCCGGCAGAGGGACCGCGCTGCCTCCGCCAAGAACAGGTAGGGTGCTCCCCAAAGCCTGACAAGCGAAAGACTCCCCGATCTCACACACACACACACACACACGCACACACACACACACACTCACACACTCACACTCCTCTGATCCAAGCTATTATAATGTCTCTTTGAGTCCCCTTTATCATACTTCAGCTCCACCAGCTTACACTTCAAACCCGAACCAATGCAAAGTCAGTTGGACACATTTTGACCGGACCTGTGTCTCGTTTCATGCAATTTAACCATGTAATCAATAATATGATAATAAAACTTTCTATAAAATCTATGCATAATATTAATATACAGTGATACTGTATGTATATTTGACGTATATTATCTGTATACTCAATAAAAAACAATCTAAATATTTTTTTCTCCTCCTGTTTCTCTCTCTCTCTCTCTGCCCCTCCAGACTGCAGCAGGACCCGAGCCTCCACGCCTCGGGCAGTTCTCCGGAATGTTCCTCGCAGGACCACCACCTCTCCTCCCCGCGGCGCGGCCCCGGCAGCCCGCTGGCCAGTGACTGCAGCTCGGGCACCGGCCCCCGTGGCACCCGCGCCTCCACGCCCGACATCTCCGTCAGCAGCGACAGCGAGTTTGAGTCCTGAGACGACACAGCACCACCCACCACCACCCACCACCACCCCCTCCACAATCTCCTGTTTACTGCGCCCTTTCCAAAATCAGACTTTTCAGGCTGCCTGGGAAGGGTGGAGGAAGAGGAACCCTGTTATTGGTCCCCTTCAAAGATCCAAAGAGGAACCAAAGGACAAGAGAGGTTCCAGAACCTAAAGAGAGACCCATCCCTCAAAGAGACTGGGCTCTGGTGGTCAGAGAATTTGTTATGAACTCTCATGGAATTCTTGCTTCCTGTTGAACTCACAATCTCACCCATACCGGCTCTCTGATACTGGGAGAAACTGAATATGATTCAGGGTGAGATGGATAACCACAGACGAAACAAACTTAAAACATAAAAGAACTAATGCACTTATTGTAACCTGGTAGGCTTGAGAACTCATCAAGGAAATCCAAAACACTCAATCGCAAAAGACGACATTTTGAAAACAGTACCACTGTTTCAAAATGACAAAATACACCCTTTTGTATGCTAAGCACAAACACATTTGTTTTGTTGTGATCATGTGAACCATGAATGTTTGTACTCATGTATGTACTGTACATTTTGATTTCTACTCTTTTTGTTAAAGGGAAACTCTAATATGAAACGAAAACATCATACATGTCACCTCGCATCTTTTCAGTCTTAACAGTTTTGACTTTTATCAGCCTTTAATGGGGCTGTAAAACAAATCTATTCTCTTGTGTTTGTGTGTGTCTTCAATTGGGCATTTACTGTAACCCACAAGTTGTCATGTTGGCAATGCGTCTCTGAGGCGCGCGCGCACACACACACACACACACACACACACACACACACAATGTGTTGTTGGGAGAAAATGCCTTTCTTCCGCGTGTTAGTTAGGAGAGAGAGACGGACACCAAGTTTTGAGTTAATTGGTCTGAACCCTACTATAGACATGCTGCCTCGTACTCCATACATACTTTGATAGGTAGAAATGTTAATGCTGCTGCTACCTGATTACTCAACACCCAGACTCAGAGTCGATCCTTTGACCTTCTCAGTTATTCTACATGAAGTAGCCTACTGCTACTTTTGAGACAATTGAGACAAACACAGAGATAAAATGACGGTCTAAGATAGAGATAGAGGGATAGAAAGAGTGGAAAAAGAGGTGAACAATTCTGTAAGATCATATAGGTCACACAGCTTGGTCTTAATCCATTCACGTGCCTAAACTTTGTGGACAGGCTCAACTCACTCTCCTGCCTGCCTGACTAAATGAATGACACACTGATCAAACCTCCTCCATATGCCCATATTCAATGATTTTTACGCCGGAGTTGTCTGAAAGAAGGAATTTTTTTATGTCCTATGTGTACATTTGAAATAAATGATATTATTTTTATCCGAAAGTGTTGGGTCTGTACCAATCTGTGAATGCTGATGTTTTTTTTCCAACACACTTAAACATGGTAACAACTGTAGCAAAAACAAAAAAACAAAAAAAAAGTAGTTGTCTGCTCTTGACATCTCAACCCTCAAAAAGTCCTCAGATTTTGGAAACAAAATTCTATACTGTAGGATTCCAATAGCAACAATGATCCAAAATCTGATTAAAATCTGATTGGAATCCTACAGGACTTTTTAAAATAAGGGTATCAGATAATTATAGAAAAGTTTTTTTCTTTCATAATTAGTCGTTACAGAACTAATCACACCGAGTAGACCAGGAAACCTAGACTGTGAGCTGTAAAGTTTAAAGAGTAGCCTAGTTCCGCACCATATGCAGTTCCGCCCACCTTCGCGCACACCGGTAGTGTGAGGTGTATCTGACCGGGGTCTGGATACTTCTGCATAAAATCAAACGTTCTTGCATGTACTCTAATAGTATTTTGTATCGATTCGTATCCACGGGGCGTCTGTGGGTCGTGGGAGAGGGCGTTGAGGGTTGTGAGCGGCATTATCGTGAAATTGTTCGTCTCACCTGAGTCTTGGTCAGGCCAGGCAAAGTGCGGTTGAGATGGACAGCGAAGGGAGGAAAGTGGTCGTGTGCGACAATGGGACCGGGGTAAGTTTGAGCTGCGTCTCATCTAGATAAAAACATGAACAGTATTGCAAAGATAACTTTTTCAAGCTTGTTGTTATTTGAATAACGACCCAAACACATACCATTTGAGTGAGTGACATCAGATTGTTTTTCCCCTTCGAATTAACACCCATATGAGATTACATGCATTTTTTTTTTTGCAATAAATGAATAACTGTAAAAAAAAATTGGGAAAACGTCAACAGAGCAAAATGTGTGTTTTACTATCTGAAGTTACATACATTTGTCCAAGTGAATGAGTGAATTTCCACAGGGCGTGTGCCATTGCGCGCATCTGTCTGGACTTGTTTGAGCCTACAATGCTGATGATGACATTCTCTCACATAAG
>NC_085009.1:16240542-16248042 GCF_963854185.1 Sardina pilchardus | reverse complement strand
CACATACACAGTCGAACAGTCAGTTGGCACTGTAGACCCAGAACAGGCAATAAAGCAGGCAGTCACCCTGACTGAGAGCTGTGCATTCATTGGACCACCGTACGGTGTTACTTTCACATTCAGCGAATGAAACGAAGCCTCGCATGAGCTAGACTCACTGAAACCATCCAATCAGATTGTCTGTTACAAATAAAACAACATTATTTTACATGGAATGTTATTTTTGTATTTGTATAGATCGAAAGGAAACTTCAAGAGAATATAAGACAGAAGGAAGAGAAAGATATTGGTAGAGCGAGAGAGGCACAAAGAGAAAGGGGGAAAAAATAATTTAGATGTCATTTGTACATTTCCTTGTTCATATATAAATGCTTTAAGTGGGACTGTGTGCAGAAGGAAAGACCAGTCCAGTGAATGAGACTGAAAAAAAAGCAACAGGCATTTTCAAAACACTGAACAGTACAGTAAATGTGTTCTGTTTGTCTGCTATTATTGTGTAAATAGATCCGTCGTCATACGCCCACAAGCTGCTATTTCCTAGCTCCTGATGTTTCAGATTGCTTTGAAAAACATTACATTCTTTCCTTCCATCAATAGAAATCCAACCATTCATCTTAAAATAGCCTCTCGTACGTGCCTCCTACCGTAAGTCTCCAGTGGAGACTCTGTACGAGAGAGAAAACAAACAAAACTAAAAAAGAAACTTAACACTTTGGTAGTTGATATTTAGCCCCAACAATCTACACAGCAAAACTGGGCCTGTTAGAGACGAGTGATATCTCTGTGTTTTCCTTCTATCTATAGCAATGTTGTCATCGCTCAGCACCATCTTAGCATGAGGAATACCAAATCTTTCAGGCTCTTCAATTATAAAATAGTCACGGAGTTCTGGTGCTCCAAAACGACCGAAAGTTGGCGGCCACAAACTCGGAAAACCATATTGCTCTGTCTATTGCCAGGTGAATTGCTTGAACCTCTCGAAACCAATCCCCCAAAACAAAGAGCCTTCCACGCAATAATCTTCGGAAGCGTCCTCAGGAACATCAAAGAAATACCAGGTCCCGTCACAGTCCAGGCTGATCCCAGTCTCTTTCATTAGAGTAGTCATTTCTAGTCTCCAAAGTCTCCAACTTTGAGTTCACATACTGATGCCACGATATTATGGAGAAACACTCAACACCCAACAGGAGTGAGTCCACAAAGGACTTTTAAGCTGACAGAAAAATAAAATGGCTGCCGAGGACACTTCCTTTTAGTTTTTTTACTCCCCACTTCCTGGTTGGTCTTCTTCTACTCCGTCTTTACTCCTCGCACACCGAGCCTCCCAGATCCACGGCGCCCCCTCTGGTGAGCCGGCGAACCTTGCCGGTGTCGTGGTCCACGCGCAGGTACGACAGCGAGGGCAGCGAGCCGACGGAGTGGCCGTGCGTCTCGTGGATGAGCGCGTGCGGGGGGAGGGGCTTCATCTCGCCGCCGGCGGCCCGGCAGAAGAGGCCGTAGTACTGCGGCTGGCCGACGGCGAAAGCCGTGGCACAGCTGAGGGCCAGCGAGGAGGCGGGCTCGCCGTCCACCCACTGCAGCGTGCGCACCACGCTCTGGGTGCCCTCCTGGTAGAGCACGCGGACCAGCCTCTGGAGATAGACACACACACACACACACACACACACAGGACACACACAGGACACACACAGACGTGCATGAACTTTACGCACAGTTTGTTTTTTTGCAGTGTGTTTTGTAGTGTGAATATTGTAACTGTATGTTTGTGTGTGTGTGTGTGTGTGTGTGTGTGTGTGTGTGTGTACCTGGTTCTGGTTTGATGGGGCATGTGTGTGTGTGTGTGTGTGTGTGTGTGTACCTGGTTCTGGTTTGATGGGGCGTGTGTGTGTGTGTGTGTATGTGTGTACCTGGTTCTGGTTTGATGGGGCGTGTGTGATATTCTCCTGCCCACGCCGTCGGCTCCACTCCCTCAGCTTCTCCTGGGCCTCACTGGTCATTCCGCCTGAGGGCGGAGCTTGTGGGTGGCTTTGAATCAGGCATAGGCTGGCGAAGGCACTCGTCAAGTAATATCCGCCTATAAGAGCAGAGATGGGAGGGGATTTTAAAAGAATCTACTTGCTACAGGTTAGGGCTGAGCAATTAATCGAATAAATCGTTATTATGACTTCCAACAATAATCAAAATATAAAGATTATCAACAAAATAATCGTGATAATGATTTTTACCATAATTGAGCAGCCCTACTACAGGTACTCATAAGAGGCTGTGGTTACTATTATAAAAACAGTACAGCATTCTCACCCTCTCCAGTCAGCCATGATGGTTCTAGCAGCTCCATCATATACTGCACCTCCAGCAGCAACAGAGGCATATTGCAGCACACCAGGACATATGACAGCGCAGGCAGGAAGTGCTCTGATGTCACTTCCTGTTCTATGAATCATGACATAAAACTAGATATTAGTCATGTAGATGAACTATTATGCTAAATGCTATGCTATAAAGCTTCTAAAAAGATGGAAAATAAGGGGACAAAAATAGACGTGAGAAAAAAAGAGAGTTGGTTTGGATATAAGTGTCAGTGCCATATTTTTATGTAAATCATAATTATATCATATATCACATATATCATGTATGTTAAACTGCTGTGTGGAACATGCATTCAAATTTCGCATTAGAATGTATGAAACGAACAGGGCGATGTCCAGCCAGTCTATCATCATCACATCATCATCATCATCATCATTCAACATTACACTATTCTAACACCTCTTTTTTGTTGCTATATGATAACCAGCTAGCTGTGTGTTATTGCTCACGTATCGGACCGCTCGGTTCTCACCTGGCTGTGTGCCCAGGCTCTGGTACACCCTCTTGCACACCTGGAGCAGCAGCAGCACCTTGTCGATGGGCGAGTGCGTCCGGGCCATGAGCGTCAGCTTCCTCCGCGCCCTCGAGATGCCGCTGGCGTCCAGGAGCCCCACGCCCTCTGCCACGCCCAGCCGCTGCTGCGGGTACCCCTTCTGGCACGCCTGCATGCCCTCGGTGAGACGCGCCAGCGAGCCGTCGCGCGCCGCCGCGGCCTGCAGGGCTCTCTCTAGCGCCACCCGCAGGGGCTTCAGGACACAGCCGAACATGGCCTTCTCCAGAGCCAGGTCTGTGGATGTGGAAACGCAACAGAGAGGAGTGGGAACGGGATACACAACTTCATTCTGCCCTGCTGCCCTGCTGGAGTCCATATGTCAGAGGGCGCTGTGGCGCAACAGGCTACAGCGCTCATACCACATGCGGGTCTGACTGCCCACGGGGACCCAGGTGCGAGTCCGACCTGCGGTCATTTCCCAATCCCACCCCATCTCTCTCTTTCCCACTTACTTCCTGTCTCACCTTTCACTGTCCTATACAAATAAATAAAGGCAAAGAAAGTCCAAAACATATAAAAAGCCCCTAACCTTTCCCACAAGTCGAAAATTGTTGGAATTGGTTCCTAGATTTGAGGCATTGAAAATCTTGGCTGTCTGATTCCATCATTTTTGCTGGGACCAATCACAAACCTGATCATTGGTCTGATTGGTTGAAGGACTATCCAAATGCGTAGAGTCATTTGAACTATTCCCGTTGATCACGCTTGTTATGCAGTAGAAAATACAGAGCAGACTTCAGTTGTTCTTTTAAGATGTTCAATTAGATTAAGCTTGGTCTGGTGATAGCCAGGCTGATTCCAACATTCATTTGTGGAGCTCCCAGCAAAAAAACTGAAGATCGGTCTCAAGTAATGTTTAGTTTGTTGCACTTAGTGCTCTGTCGCTATGGAGTTTAATACGGGTTTAAACTGGAGTTGGAGTTGGGAGTTAAGAGTTGGGAGTTCACTGGGAGTTAAAACCGAGTTAAACTCCAAACTAGCGACAGAGCAATTGCCCCAGTATGTTGATAACCTGTTCTAAAAACATCCCTTCTCCTCCATCTCCCTTTTCAACCACAACCCACATTTGTGGACCTCATGCTCTCACTCACATGCACATATGGAAATGTGTGAGTAGGTCACATACATACAGTATCCATGGATCAGTCTCCATTCACACACACACATGCAAGCAGATGGACGGTCACACATCGACTCACTCAAGCACAAATACTGTACATGTTTGGTGGTTGGGCGCATAAACAGTCACACACATAAGCGGCACACCAACACAAATGCTTTATGCATTACATGTACGGTATGGCTAAGAATGGATGGCCACCCACACATGTACAGTATTGCTCTTTTCACCTCCTCCACACACAGGCACACACACGCACGCACACGCACACACACACACACACACACACACGCACACACACACACACACACACACCCACACACACACACACACACAGAGAAAGAGAGAAGAAGAAGAAGAGAAACACATACACAGGCACACACATGGGCACACACACACACACACACACACACACACACACACACACACACACACACACACACACACACACACACACACACACATAGAGAGAGAGAAGAAGAAGAAGAGAAACACATACACAGGCACACACATGGGCACACACACACACACACACACACACACACACACATACACACACACACACACACACACACACACACAGTAGCAGCAGCACAGGCCGCTGGGAGATTGCGCAGTGGGGAGAGAAGCGTGGGACTGTGGCTTCTCTTAAGATAAATAACCAGATAGAGAATCAGGAGACCAGGCAGTACATGCAAATGCCTCCACCAACGCCACACACACACGCACACACAATGTGTGTGTACACATACACACACACACACACGCTCACACACACATGTACAGTCCCACACATCCCAGCAGAAAATCCATTTGGTTGGCAGCTTCAAGCTGTGTGTGTGAAGCTCTCAGCGCTAGGAGGTTTCAGCTGAAGAGTTTTGCTTACCAGGGCAAACACATTAGTACCTTCATCAGTGCTGGGTATTGATGCGCAAATGCCATTTTTACACCTCTACAGATGGGGTGGCAGTGGCACTGTTCGCCCAGTTTACGTGGGCTCTCTCTTTCACGTCACCCACTTCTACCTTCTCACGTCAACCACTTCACATTCTCAAATGCCACAAGGATCGAGGCATAAAGCTGTCATGTTCTGGTGAGTTGGAATAGCAACAGACTCAATCCCACAAAATCCGGTAAGAGGGCGTGTGTGCATTGTATACATCTTAAGACATACTGTACAATCACAATAACACACTTCAAGAGTATGAATTCAAATAATGTACATAATACAGTAAGAGAGTCGACAGAGCAATGTCTTTTTAGGATGCAATCTGTCATGCATCCAAAATGTAAAATGTCAGCATGACAGATACACTGAACGTCATACTGCTGACGCAGAATATCAAGTACCCCACTATAACTATACCTCTCTAGCTCTCAATTCCCACGTGTTCTTCTCCCCTGTAAGATCTGTCAACAGACTAGAAGGACTGTATGTGTTGGTGATATGAAAATGTTCCAGAATATAATGGAATGCAGGAGTGTAGTGGTAAAATAAGAGGTGGGTAAACTATGAATTTATGGATCACGGTACTGTACCATGCAGTATCGGATATTTTAAAAAAAAGGTATTCAGAACATGTTTGATGATGGTGGAGGTTATTGTCCAATGTGTATAACAACACCAGTGGTGGTCCTAGAGTTTTGATGGGTGTACATATTGTGAATGCGGATAATACATCAAACTTGGATTGCTTAAAGTGAGTACAGAAAATGGCAAGTTTGGCTTAGTAGCTGGCCGTGGTCCTGGGATGCCAATAGCGGAGATCACATGCAAGTGATGTCCACAATCGCCCCCTATGGATGAGGGGTAATTTGGAGCTTAGAGCTAATAGTGAAATGGAGGAGCAGGGGAGGAGGTGGGAAGCTTTGCGACTCTAAAATTACGGAAAGGGCATAAGGATGGTTTTATACCCTCCGACCTGAAGTGGGGTGAGAGATGTCTGTCTGTTCTGGGCTCCTCCCGAACTTTGTTTAGAAAACATCATTTAGCCTCCCTGATGACCTATTTAACTGAGCAGATTGCTCTTCATGGGCTGTACCCCATACTCCCATGAACACATAGTTACACACATACTGTAACTGCTTCCATCCCTGCAGAGAGCATTCAAACCTCACTTACGGCCTGTTTGCTTGTTCGATTGCATGTTTGTGTATTCATCTATCTATATGTTTTAATGTATCTCTACACTTTGACGACCTGAATTTCCTTTTTGGTATAATAAAGTTGATTCTGACTTTTGCTTTTTTCCATATATCTCAGTCAGTCGCTCCTGTTCTCTCTTCTCTCCCCTCCTCTTCATCTCTCTCTCTCTCTCTCTCTCTCTCTCTCTCACTCTCTCTTTCTCTCTCTCTCTCCTCTCCTCTGCTCCGGCTCCATTACCTTTCTCATTCTCCGGCACCAGCGTCTCGATGGGGGGCTCCATCTCGCCCGAGCCCAGCAGGAAGCCCTTGGCCTGGGTGAGGAACTTGCGCAGCCCCTGGAGCACCTCCGAGGCGGCGTCCCCCCCGCCGCCGCCAACGCTCTCCGTCGCCCCCTGCAGGGCGTTGAGCTGCTGGCGCTTGGTGCACAGGAAGTCCTGCACGAGGGCGCCGAAGGCCGAGCGCGGGTCGCGCGACAGCTGCAGGATGAGCCGCGCCACGCGGCGCTCCGGCGCGAACAGGCACACGAACGCCGCGCTCATGCGCTTCAGCGACGGGCGCTGCGAGTTCGCCGAGGTCGCGGACGCCGCCGAGGACCCCTGCGAGGACCCCGGGCCGCCGCGGCCGTGACGACCTCCTCCGCCGCCGCCGAGCCCTGACCACTCTCCCTCGTCTTCGTCGTCCTCCTCCAGGCTGCTGAAGGAGCTGCTGCTGTCCAGGGCGGAGAGCGAGGGCGCCCGCGTGGTCTCCAGCGACAGGCAGGCCTCCTCCACCGTGCAGGGCTCCAGCTCCGCCTCCTGCAGCTGCTCCCCACTCACACTGCTGCTGTTGGTGTCCTGCACAGCACACAGCACACAGCACACAGCGCACAGCGCACAGCGCACAGCACACAAGCTCAGTGCGTTGGGAAATGACATGACATGTGCTATAGAAATAAACTTGACTTGACTTGTATTTGCTTTTGTATGTGGGTGTGAAAATATTCACTGGTACCTAGTATCTGTGTATATGTGTTAGGGCATATCAGATGAGCATGTGTAGTATGAGTTATGATATATATATATATATATATATATATATATATATATATAGTGTATAGCTGTATTAGATTAGATTAGATTCAACTTTATTGTCACTGTGCAAAAAGACAAAGACAATGAAATGCAGTATAGTGTATTGTATGCACAATTTATGTATCCATATGTGTGTGTGTGTGTGTGTGTTGCAACTGTGCGAGGCCTCTCACCTGTGATGCATGCTGGGCCATGAACTCGTCCTCCTCCTCTGACGTCGGTGACAGCGCCGGGCTCCTCTT
>NC_085009.1:16230542-16235542 GCF_963854185.1 Sardina pilchardus | reverse complement strand
GAAAGTCTCTCCGGCAGCAGGCTCTCCAGTTATTTATACCACTTCCTCCCCTGCTCTGTTCAGGAAAGTTACAGAACCCAGCAGAGAGAGAGAGAGAGAGAGAGAGAGAAAGCAGAGAGGGTTGACGGAGAAAGAGAGAGAGAGATTCCTCCAAGAACCAGGTAAAAAAGGAAATATATAAACTATAAAACTAGCAGGGAGAGAGAGAGAAAGAGAGAGGGAGAGTTTCCTCCAAGAACCAGGTAAAAAGGAAATCTATAAACTATAAATCTGAAAAACTATTATCAGAGAGAGAGAAAGAAAGAAAGAGAGATAAACAGGTAGAATACTGGTGGAACAACAGCACACAAGAGAGAAAGAGAGAAATTGGAGAGAGAGAGAGAAAGAAGAGAAGAGAGAGAGAGAGAAGAGGGAACCACTGACAGGAAGAAAGGAGGCAATGACATCAGTAACAGAGTGAGGGCCATCAGATAGGAGTACGCCGTGAAAGAGAGGGAAAAAGACACAATCATACTGAGCTAAACGGAGGAGGAAACAAGCTGCATGGCGATAAGAGCAAGGGTCGAAGGTCAAGGGTCAAAAGCAGACAGCAGGTCAGGAGAGGAGAAGAAGACGGAGAGAATGATGTCCGTGGAAGGAGCACTAGAGTGTGGCTGAGAGAATGCCGAGGAAAGAGAGGGGAGATAAAGAGGAGGAGGAGAAGAAATAGAGGAATAGAGTGAAAGAGAGCAGACACTGAGAGAGTCCATCTGAGGATGGAGAGAGGAGGACACATGAGATTAGAATCAATGTTAGTGTGCTTGTGTGTGTGTGTGTCTGTGTCTGTGTGTGCGTGTCTCTGTGTGTGTGTGTGTGTGTGTGTGTGTTTGTGTATGTGTGTGAGTGTGTGTGAGCTTGTTTGCCTGCTTCACCTTACCTTATAAGCCCAAGTAGCCTACACACATATGACCCACTCCTGATTGTGGTAGACAGAACAAGACACGCACACACACTGTGTCTCTCTGTCTCTCTGTCTCTCTCTCTCTCTCTCTCTCTCTCTCTCTCTCTCTCTCACACACACACACACACACACACACACAAACACACACACACACACACACACACACTACACACACACACACACACACACACACACACACACACACACACACACACACACACACACACACACACACACACACACACACTCACTCACCACAGAGTACACATCCCACCCAGGTCCCTCCATGTCACCATCTCGTCCTCTATAGTACACACTCAACCAGTCATCTCTGGCTGAAGTTGTCATCAAACTCATAATTACACTGACCTAGCGAGCGGATCTCACCCTGATGGGAGGCTCCCGGAGTGGAGAGGGTCGGTCGTGAGGTCAAGACTGGAGCGTCATTACCGGGGATTCGTCAAAAAAAAGAAAGGAAGAAAAAAAAAAACAAGGGACAAAAAACAATGTGTGTGCAAATATGAGCAGCAGGGACGGACGGGAGGCTGGAAAGTTGGACTGCTGTCAGAGCATTGACCCGGACCCACACAGAGAGAGATGCCACAGGCAAAACCAAGAGAGAGGGAGGGAGGGAGGGAGGGAGAGAGAAAAAAGGATGAGAGAGAGGGAGGGAGAGGGGGAGGCTGATAGAGAGAGAGAGAGAGGGGGGGGGGAGAGACAGAGACTGTGAGAGGATAAGAGAATGAGAGAGACAAAGAGAGAGGGGGAGAGACAGAGAGAAAGAGAGATAAAGAGAGAGTGATGGAGGGATGGAAGATATAGGTAAGAAAAAACTAGAGGGAGATTAAAAAATGAGAGAGAAAAACAGAGAAAGTGAGTGAGCATGAGAGAAAGAAAAGATAGGGACTGACAGACAGAGAGAGAAAGAGAAAGAGATAGAGGGAGGGAGAGAAAGAGAGTGATAAACAATGTTAGCCATTTGCTGCTGTGGTCTGACTTACATAAAGCTCAGATCACCCACACAACACCCTGCTTACATAACAAGGCAGGAGGACGAAGGAGAGGGTAAGAGGAGAGATGGAGATAGAGAAATGGAGAGAGAGGTGGAGATGGAGAAAGAGAACAAATGGGAGGAGTGATAGAAGGGAGAAAGGAAGAGAAAGAATATGAGAGAAAAAGAGAGAGACCTGCTGGTCAAGGGCTGTGCGATGGTAATCCTCCTGCCCACAACATGCACATTTGATAAACAACAGCAAACAACAACAGACTGGACTACACCTGTCTCAACAATAAGGGAGGTGGTAGAACTGACCAAGAAAGAGAGAGAGAGGAGAAATATCACTTCAGAAATAGAGAAAGATAGGAAGATACCACTTTCGATAAAACAGAAAGGTACAAAAAACCCACTTTAGATATGAAAGAGAGAGGCAGAGAAAGAGCACTTTACCGATTCCCCCTTTGTTTTGTGTGTATTTTTTTTTCAGATATTTGTAGAGCACTTCTGTAAGTTTGACTTTGGAGATACAATAAGATACATGTGCTTCTCCTCAGTACAGAGTGAACTATTGTAAGTATTCAGGATAAGACACACAGACCAGAGAGTACAGTTTTGATATCTGAATGTTTGTCAGACCAGACAAGAAAAGCTCTTCGAAGATTGATGTTTAAAGTGACACTTCTGATACTAAAGACCATCACAATGCTACTACATGAGTAGCATGTAAGAATTAAAGATCATGGTTTTAGCTCTCTGACCTTAACCACACATCATCACTCTATACATGTCAGCAATCTAGTCATATAAAAGGACATTGTTTGAGGGGGGAGTCCCCCAAGTATCTGTACTTGGACCCCTGCTTTGCTCTTCACACAATGCTACCTTTCAGCTCTGTAATACTTGAAGCCCAATATAATAACACCACTACTAACTAGGCTTGAAGTCTACATAATAGATTTAAGGCCTAAGTTTGAGGTGCAATACTCTTTTCTCACACTGCCAGTTGCATCCGATAAGAATGCGAGTATTTGAGTAGACCAAACCTATGGAGTCTGGTAAGATTAGGAGTTAGTTATGAGCACAAACATGACGATCAATCTGTTTTCTAACAGCAACCATGGCAACAATACAACGGACTGGTATGGATTTTATCAAATATGTTTGATTGAATCTGGCTCACGTCAACAATGGAAAGAATCATAAAGGATACAAATCTGTCACTTAAACACACAAACCAAGGAACACCATGACTACCACTGACTCCCTCAGACTTCCCATGATTGTCAAGCAAAAAACGAAAATCAGGAGGTCTGTTCCCAGATATTCAGCTATGCTGCTATTCAAAGCACTTCTATCATGCCATACAACTTTTTTGGGCCTGTGAACTTTAAGGCAGCACTGCCACCATTGACTTCAAGGCACCTAACCCTAACCTTAACCTCAAATCATGCCTATCCCTAGTGTGACAGTGGGGGGCCAAAAGATCTTAAAGCTATCCATCTTCCTTTCTCTACTACATCTTTGATGGTGACTGTAACATGTTATTTTTCAATCTATCTACTAGTTCTTCTCTCCTCTCTCTGCCTATAGTAGGAGCATTGCTTAAGATACTGATAGCTGTGACAATAATTCTCCACCATTATAACTTATATGAAAGTTTAACTTAATCTTTAAGTTTAAGTTAATCTTTTGCACTTACAATCGATAAATCGGAAATAATTGAAGGTTGTTGTGAGTCCCAGTCCTGTGTAGTGCCTTGTGAAGGTGCACTACTTGTGTGAATGTATGAGAAGTCAAGACTAGCTAATAAAGGATCCCTCTTCATTTAACAATCCAAGGCCCTGGTGACCAGGGGTGTAGTGGTAAAACAAGAGGTAATTTGTGATAACAGTAAGGTGTGCGCCATGCGGCAAGGCATTCAGAACATGTTTGATCATGGTGGAGATTATTGTCCAAGATGTATAACAATACCAGTGGTATTAAATGGTTCCTATAATGTTGTTAAGTGTACATATTGTGAATGTGGATAATACAATGTGATTTTGAATGTTAAATGTTGCAAATGGTGAATAAACTCTTTCAGAGGTGGATGAACTCTAATAAGAAGTGGTTACATTCTGAAAATTCAGAGGTTGCATTCAGCCTCCACTACAGCCCTGCTGGTGACTGAGAGAGAATATTGTCTGTGCAGAAATCTGAAACAAGAATCATGGAAACCCAAAATAAATCCAGATTCAAACTACATGTCATGAGAGGTAGTGTTTCTTGACTTGAATTTCTGCCATCCTCTCCAAAGTGAGAGAGCGCATAAGACAAATGAAGAATTGATGATGAATCTAGGTGCAGACCCAAAATAAAAGATTCATCTTCAAAAAGGAGGGACCGTGGTGATAAAATGGGAAGACAGAAAAGGGTCAGAAAGGTTGCAGAAAAAAGGACAGGGTTTGGAAACCCTGTCAGCATGGGGGCGTGTGTTGCATTCTGGGATCTCACACTCTAACAACTAACAAGTAGACGAAAAGGAGGAGGAGGATGAGAAAGAGAGAGAGAGAGAGAGAGAGAGAGAGAGAGAGAGAGAGAGAACGAGGAGTACTGTCACTGTGGTTGTTGAAGGAAATCTCAAGGGACAGCCGGAGAACGAGAGAGCAAAAAGGAGAGGAAGTGAAGTGACAGTAAGAAGACAGTGGTGGGAGAGAGAGAATGAGAGAATACAACAGAGAGTAAAAAAAGAAATAAGCAGCAGCAAAAAAAAAAAAAAAGAGCAGCCACAGCCTTGACAGAAGTCATAGCGGATTGTGGGGGCAGAGAAATAGTGAGGGAGGGTGTGTGTGTGTGCGAGTGTGTGTGTGTGTGTGTGTGTGTGTGTGTGTGTGTGAGAGAGAGTGTGTGAGAGAGAGAGAGAACAGAGCGGAGAACAGAGGAACCTTAGAGCCTGTGTGTCACCTCATGAGAGAAGCGCTGTTGTTGAAGTGAAGGATAATTACTCTGTGCTGGATCTTACAGTAAAGAGGAGGTGTTGGATCGACAGGGAATGAGCAGATCACAGCCGAACTATGAGTGTCT